>NW_017216877.1:0-12902 GCF_001704415.2 Capra hircus | reverse complement strand
TGCCACCCGTGGTGGTGAGTCGATCCTCGTTTGAAAGTCGAGGCAGTGCAGGGAAACAGGTTTCCCTGGAATGGACTGAGACATCTGGGGGACTCTGGGAATGGTGGCACGACCCTGGAGTTCCTCTCGCCTTTCCTGTGGAGAGCGCCTCCTCTTGAGATGCGACGGGAACGCCGGAATTCTTTCCAACCATGCAGGGAAAGGATCCCTCCTCTCGAGCTAGGAGGCGGAAACGGGGGCTCCTCTGGATGTGGGCGGGACTCTCGTGCTTCTCTCGAGTGGAGACGGGTATGTCCGGGAACTTCTTGAGTTGCAGCAAGGTGTGAAGGACCCTTTGGAAGTTCCAGAGGTTAGGTGTGATTAGCCCTCGAGACGCCTCAGCGGAAATGGGCCTCATCTCGCCTGGAAGGGAGAACCTCCTGGATTTTCTCGAGTTGCGGCAGGTGCTCTCGACTTACGACGGGGACATCAGGAACCCGCTCTGGTGGCCTCAGGAAAGGCCAGTCCCATGCGAGTTGCTCGGGGCCTCTCGGGATTCCTCTCCCGTGATGCCGGCCTAAGACCTTGTGTGGAGTCGGTGCCGGAACCTGAGGATTCCTCTCCAGTGCTGACATGGATCTTGGGGTACTTCTGGAGTCTCCCCAGGGGAGTCAGTCCTCGTCTCGAGTGGGGCATGCACGTGCGCTTTCCTCCCGAGCTGTATTAGCAGTGTCACGCTTCCCTTCGCGTGATCAAGGGATCTGTGGCTTTCCCTCGGCTTTCCCAGGCTTTCCCACGAGTTTCCCAGGGCTGTCCACGTGCCACCGTGGTGTGAGTCGATCCTCGGCTTGAAAGTCGAGGCAGTGCAGGAAAACAGGTTTCCCTGGAATGGACTGAGACATCTGGGGGACTCTGGGAATGGTGGCACGACCTGGAGTTCCTCTCGCCTTCCTGGAGAGCGCCTCCTCTTGAGATGCGACGGGAACGCCGGAATTCTTTCCCCACGCAGGGAAAGGATCCCTCCTCTCGAGCTAGGAGGCGGAAACGGGGCTCCTCTGGATGTGGGCGGGACTCTCGTGCTTCCCTTGAGTGGAGACGGGTATGTCGGGGAACTTCTTGAGTTGCAGCAAGGGTGTGAAGGACCTTTGGAAGTTCCAGAGGTTAGGTGTGATTAGCTCGAGACGCCTCAGCGGAAATGGGCCTCATCTCACCTGGAGGGGAGAACCTCCTGGATTTTGTCGAGTTGCGGCAGGTGCTCTCGACTTACGACGGGGACCCAGGGACCCTCTGGAGGCCTCAGGAAAGGCCAGTCCCATGCGAGTTGCCCGGGGCCTTTCGGGATTCTCTCCCGTCGATGCCGGGCCTAAGACCTTGTGCGGAGTCGGTGCCGGAACTGAGGATTCCTCTCCAGTGCTGACATGGATCTTGGGGTACTTCTGGAGTCTCCCCCAGGGGAGTGTGTCCTCGTCCCGAGTGGGGAATGGACGTGCGCTTTCCTCCCGAGCTGTAGCAGCAGTGTCACTCTTCACGGCGTGATCAAGGATCTGTGGCTTTCCCACGAGGCTTTCCAGGGCTTTCCACAGGCTGTCCCACGTGCCACCGTGGTGTGAGTCGATCCTCGGCTTGAAAGTCGAGGCAGTGCAGCAAAACAGGTTTCCCTGGAATGGATGAGACATCTGGGGGACTCTGGGAATGGTGGCACACCCTGGAGTTCCTCTCGCCTTTCCTGTGGAGAGCGCCTCCTCTTGAGATGCGACGGAACGCCGGGAATTCTTTCCCGACCACCAGGGGAAAGGATCCCTCCTCTCGAGCTAGAGGCGGAAACGGGGCTCCTCTGGATGTGGCGGGACTCTCGTGCTTCTCTCGAGTGGAGACGGGTATGTTGGGGAACTTCTTGAGTTGCAGAAGGTGTGAAGGACCCTTTGGAAGTTCCAGAGGTTAGGTGTGATTAGCCTCAGACGCCTCAGCGAAATGGGCCTCATCTCGCCTGGAGGGAGAACCTCCTGGATTTTCTCGAGTTGCGGCAGGTGCTCTCGACTTACGATGGGACCTCAGGGACCGCTCTGGTGGCCTCAGGAAAGGCCAGTCCCCATGCGAGTTGCTCGGGGCCTCTCGGGATTCCTCTCCGTCGATGCCGGGCCTAAGACCTTGTGTGGAGTCGGTGCCGGAACCTGAGGATTCCTCTCCAGTGCTGACATGGATCTTGGGGTACTTCTGGAGTCTCCAGGGGAGTCAGTCCTCGTCTCGAAGGGGGCATGCACGTGCGCTTTCCTCCGAGCTGTAGCAGCAGTGTCATGCTTCCTTCGCGTGGATCAAGGGATCTGTGGCTTTTTTCCCTCGAGCTTACGAGGCTTTCCACGGGCTTTCCCACAGGGCTGTCCCACGTGCCACCGTGGTGTGAGTCGATCCTCGGCTTGAAAGTCGAGGCAGTGCAGGGAAAACAGGTTTCCCTGGAATGGACTGAGACATCTGGGGACTCTGGGAATGGTGGCACACCCTGGAGTTCCTCTCGCCTTTCCTGTGGAGAGCGCCCTCTTGAGATGCGACGGGAACGCCGGAATTCTTTCCCGACCACGCAGGGAAAGGATCCCTCCTCTCGAGCTAGGAGGCGAAACGGGGCTCCTCTGGATGTGGGCGGGACTCTCGTGCTTCCTCTCTTTGGAGACGGGTATGTCGGGGAACTTCTTGAGTTACAGAAAGGGTGTGAAGGACCCTTTGGAAGTTCCAGAGGTTAGGTGTGATTTGCCTCGAAACGCCTCAGCTGAAACGGGCCTCATCTCGCCTGGAGGGGAGAACCTTCTGGATTTTCTCGAGTTGCGGCAGGTGCTCTCGACTTACGACTGGGATACCAGGGACACGCTTTGATGGCCTCAGGAAAGGCCAGTCCCCATGCGAGTTGCTGGGGGCCTCTCAGGATTCCTCTCCCGTCGATGCCGGGGCCTAAGACCTTGTGTGGAGTCGGTGCCGGAACCTGAGGATTCCTCTTCAGTGCTGACATGGATCTTGGTGTACTTCTGGAGTCTCCCAGGGGAGTCAGTCCTCGTCACGAGTTGGGGCATGCACGTGCGCTTTCCTCCCGATGTGTAGCAGCGGTGTCACGCTTCCCTTCGCGTGAATCAAGGGATCTGTGGCTTCCCCTCTTGGCTTTCCCACCAGGCTTTCCCACAGGGCTGTCCCACGTTCCACCGTGGTGTGAGTCGATCCTCGGCTTGAAAGTCGAGGCAGTGCGGGGAAAACAGGTTTCCCTGGAATGGACTGAGACATCTGGGGGACTCTGGGAATGGTGGCACGACCCTGGAGTTCCTCTCGCCTTTCTTGTACAGATCGCCTCCTCTTGAGATGCGACGGGAACGCCAGGAATTCTTTCCCGTCCACGCAGGGAAAGGATCCCTGCCCTCGAGCTAGGAGGCGGAAACGGGTCTCCTCTGGATGTGGGCGGGACTCTCGTGCTTCCTTTCGAGTGGAGACGGGTAAGTTGGGGAACTTCTTGAGTTGCAGCAAGGATGTGAATGACCCTTTGGAAGTTCCAGAGGTTAGGTCTGATTAGCCTCGAGACGCCTAGGCTGAAATGGGCCTCCTCACCTGGAGGGCAGAACCTCCAGGATTTTCTTGAGTTGCGGCAGGTGCTCTCCACTTACGAGGGGGACCTCAGGGACCTGCTCTGGTGGCCTCAGGAAAGGCCAGTCCCCATGCGAGTTGCTCGGGGCCTCTTGGGATTCCTCTCCCGACGATGCCGGTGCCTAATATCTTGTGTGGAGTCGGTGCCGGAATCTGAGCATTCCTCACCAGTGCTGACATGGATCTTGGGGTACTTCTGGAGTCTCCGCAGGGAAGTCAGTCCTCGTCTGGAGTGGGGGCATGCACGTGCGCTTTCCTCCCGAGCTTTAGCAGAAGTGTCTCGCTTCCCTTCGAGTGGATCAAGGTTTCTGTGGCTTTCCCACGAGGCTTTCCCACAGGGCTGTCCACGTGCCACCGTGGTGTGAGTCGATCCTCGGCTTGAAAGTCGAGGCAGTGCAGGGAAAACAGGTTTCCCTGGAATGGACTGAGACATCTGGGGACTCTGGGATTGGTGGCACGACCCTGGAGTTCCTCTCGACTTTCCTGTGGAGAGCACCTCCTCTTGAGATGCGACGGGAACGCCGGGAATTCTTTCCCGACCACGCAGTGAAAGGATCCCTCCTCTCAGGCTAGGAGGCGGAAACGGGGCTCCTCTGGATGTGGGCGGGACTCTCGTGCTTCCTCTCGAGTGGAGACGGGTAAGTTGCGGAACTTCTTGAGTTGCAGCAAGGGTGTGAAGGACCCTTTGGAAGTTCCAGAGGTTAGGTGTGATTAGCCTCGAGAAGCCTCAGCGGAAATGGGCCTCATGTCGCCTGGATCGGAGAACCTCCTGTGCTTTCTCGAGTTGCGGCAGGTGCTCTCGACTTACGCCTGGGACCTCAGGGACACGCTCTGGTGGCCTTCGGAAAGTCCAGTCCCCATGCGAGTTGATGGGAGGCCTTTCGGGATTCCTGTCCCATCGATGCCGGGGCCTAATACCTTGTGTGGTGTCGGTTCCGGAACCTGAGGATTCTTCTCCAGTGCTGACATTGATCTTGGGGTACTTCTGGAGTCTCCCCAGGGGAGTCAGTTCTCGTCTCGAGTGGGGCCATGCACGTGCGCTTTCCTCCCAGCTGTAGCAGCAGTGTCGCACTTCCCTTCGCGTGGATCAAGGTTTCTGTGGCTTTCCCTCGAGGCTTTCCCATGAGGCTTTCACACGAGGCTTTCCCACGAGGCTTTCCCACAGGGCTGTCCAACGTGCCACCGTGGTGTGAATCGATCCTCGGCTTGAAAGTCGAGGCAGTGCACGGAAAACAGGTTTCCCTGGAATGGACTGAGATATTTGGGGGACTCTGGGAATGGTGGCATGACCCTGGAGTTCCTCTCGCCTTTCCTGTGGAGAGTGCCTCCTCTTGAGATGCGAAGGGAACGCCGGTAATTCTTTCCCGACCACGCAGGTAAAGGATCCCTCCTATCGAGCAAGAGGCGAAAACGGGGCTCCTCTGGATGTGCGCGGGACTCTCGCGCTTCCTCTCGAGTGGAGACGGGTATGTGGGGGAACTTCTTGAGTTGCAGCAAGGGTGTGAAGGACCCATAGGAAGTTCCAAAGGTTAGGTGTGATTAGCCTCGAGATGCCTCAGCGGAAATGGGCCTCATCTCGCCTGGAGGGGAGAACCTCCTGGATTTTCTCGAGTTGCGGCAGGTGCTCTCGACTTACGGGGACCTCAGGGACCCGCTCTGGTGGCCTCAGGAAAGGCCAGTCCCCATGCGAGTTGCTCGGGGTCTCTCGGGATTCCTCTCCCATCGATGCCGGGGCCTAAGACTGCCGGGAGCCAGTGTGAGGAAGCCCGCCCGTGACAAGGTTATGAGGAAGGAAGCTGACATACGCAAGGCGTGCTCAGACTTCAGGGACCCCTCTGGAAATTTTTAAGCATGTACCCCAACAAAAATCTGCCGGTTTTTGTGCTCTGCTTTTTCACTCTTCTGACCTTTTTTGGAAAAAGTCAATTCAGTCCGTTAGTCTTCTGCATTTGAAAGAGTGTTTCAATCCAAAAACCCTCTGATTTCTTTCTAGCCTGCCTGTAGGACTCGTACAGCTGCTCTTCTGATTGTTTGAGGCCTCCTGACCGCAGGAGGCACTGGAAGCTTAAATCATCCTAGGAATGCAGGAGTTTCCGAGGAGTCAAAATCTTTAGAATAGGACTGATTAAAAGTTTCATTTTTTGGGTCAATGCTTGCTGCCAAATTTTCATATCCTTTATTTTTAGATATAGTTGGTTTATAGAAAAACAAGTAGTTTACCTGGTATTAGCAACATTAGATCTTTGAGTTAAGTACCTTCTTTGTTATAACCCACTGCACCTTTAGTTCTATAGAGATGTAACTTTAATGCTTTAAGGAGATGCAGATTAAAGAAAAACACTTCAGGGGAAACAAAATTAACATTCATTAAGGAAGAGAGCCAAAAAGTGTTAACAAGCCTCTTGGCCAGAAGATAATGTAAATCACCTGAGACCTTTTGTATACAAAAATGATATACAGAAAGAATCTGGGTTGCGAACACTACATAATTTTGTGTTATCCATTGATCTCCATGTTTTTATCAAAAGTATAAAAGGCCTTCTGAACAATAAAGGAGGAGGCCAGGGGCCGGGGGCCAGTTTCTCGGACCAGCTTCTCGAACTAGTCTCTCAGCCTGGTTTCTTGGGACTCTGGCTCGCCCCGTGTCTTTCTCTCTCTTTCTTCTTCTCTACCTTTCCTTCTCTCTGCTCTTTACTATAACTTCAGGCTGAATCTCCAACTGGAGTGCGGAGGCTTGCCAGGTCTACTTACTTGCCCTGGCTGTTAAGACCCGCACGAAAGGGAGCTTAAGGCGAGGCACCCTTAGATATTCCAGCGGGCGCCGGTGGCCCAACGAAGGTGGTGCAAATTCCTTGTCTGGAATTTTATTGGCCGTCCCGCGTAAACCAAGCTATTCAGCCCTCTTCCTCCACTTTAATCTTCTTACTACACTATAGTTTCCGAATCTAATCTTACATTAATAAATAAACAAGTCTTTCCACACCAACGCCGTCCACCCCTTCGAATTCCCTGGATCCACCGGGGCTGGACCCCGGCATAAAGACCTTGTGTGGAGTCGGTGCCGAAACCTGAGGATTCCTCTCCAGTGCTGACATGGAACTTGGGGTACTTCTGGAGTCTCCCCAGGGGAGTCAGTCCCTCGTCTCGAGTGGGGGCATGCATGTGCGCTTTCCTCCCGAGCTGTAGCAGCAGTGTCATGCTTCCCTTCGCCGTGGATCAAGGGATCTGTGGCTTTCCCACGAGGCTTTCCCACAGGGCTGTCCCACGTGCCACCGTCGTGTGAGTCGATCCTCGGCTTGAAAGTCGAGGCAGTGCAGGGAAAAAAGGTTTCCCTGAAATGGCCTGAGACATCTGGGGGACTCTGGGAATGGTGGAACGACCCTGGAGTTCCATACGCCTTTCCTGTGTAAAGCGTCCCCTCTTGAGATGCTATGGGAACGCGGGGAATTCTTTCCAGACAACGCACGGAAAGGATCCCACCTCTGGAGCTAAGAGGCAGAAATGAGGCTCCTCTGGATGTGGGCGGGACTCTCGTGCTTCCTCTCGAGTGGAGACGGGTATGTCGGGGAACTTCTTGAGTTGCAGCAAGGGTGTGAAGGACCCTTTGGAAGTTCCAGAGGTTAGGTGTGATTAGCCTCAAGACGCCTCAGCGGAAATGGGCCTCATCTCGCCTGGAGGGGAGAACCTCCTGGATTTCTCGAGTTGCGGCAGGTGCTCTCGACTTATGATGGGACATCAGGGACCCGCTCTGGTGGACTCAGGAAAGGCCAGTCCACATGCGCGTTGCTCAGGGGCCTCTTGGGATTCCTCTCCCGTCGATGCCGGGGCTACGACCTTGTGTGGATTCGGTGCTGGAACTTGAGGATTCCTCTCCAGTACTGACATGGATATTGGGGTACTTCTGGAGTCTCCCCAGGGGAGTCAGTCGTAGTCTCGAGTGGGGGCATGAACGTGCGATTTCCTCCAGAGCTGTAGCAGCAGTGTCACGCTTCCCTTCGCGTGGATCAAGGGATCTGTGGCTTTCCCTCGAGACTTTACCACGAGGCTTTCCCACGGGGCTTTCCCACGAGGCTTTCCCACAGGGCTGTCCCACGTGCCACAGTGGTGTGAGTCGATCCTCGGCTAGAAAGTCAAGGCAGTGCAGGGAAAACAGCTTTCCCTGGAATGGACTGAGACATCTGGGGGACTCAGCGAATGGTGGCACGACCCTTGAGTTCCTCTCGCCTGTCGTGTGGAGAGCGCCTCATCTTGAGATGCGACGGGAACGCCGGGGAATTCATTCCCAAACACACAGGGAAAGGATCCCTCCTCTCGAGCTAGGAGGCGGACACGGGGCTCCTCTGGATGTGGGCGGGACTCTCGAGCTTCCTCTCCAGTGGAGACGGGTATGTCGGGGAACTTCTTGAGTTGCAGCAAGGGTGTGAATGACCCTTTGGAATTTCCAGAGTTTAGGTGTGATTAGCCTGGAGACGCCTCAGGGGAAATGGGCCTCATCTCGCCTGGAGGGGAGAACCTCCTGGATTTTCTCGAGTTGCGGCAGGTGCTCTCGACTTACGACGGGGACCTCAGGGACCCGCTCTGGTGCCTCAGGAAAGGCCAGTACCCATGCGAGTTGCTAGGGCCCTCTCGGGATTCCTTCCCCGTCGATGCCTGGGCCTAAGACCTTGTGTGGAGTCGGTGCCGGAACCTGAGGATTCCTCTCCAGTGCTGACATGGATCTTGGGGTACTTCTGGAGTCTCCCCAGGGGAGCCAGTAGTCGTCTCGAGTGGGGGCATGCACCTGCGCATTCCTCCGGAGGTGTAGCAGCGGTGTCATGCTCCCGTCGCGTGGATGAAGGGATCAGTGGCTTTCCCTCGAGGCTTCCTCAGGAAGCTTTCCCAAGAGGTTTTTCCACGAGGCTTTTCCACAGGTCTGTCCCAAGTGCCACTGTGGTGTGAGTCGATCCTCGGCTTGAAAGTCAAGGCAGTGCAGGGAATACAGGTTTCCCTGGAAAGGACTGAGACATCTGGAGTACTCAGGGAACGGTGGCACGACCCTGGAGTTCCTCTCGCCTTTCCTGTGGAGAGCGCCTCCCCTTGAGATGCGTTCTGACGTCGGGAATTCTTTCCCGAGCACCCAGGGAAAGGATCCCTCCTCTCGAGCTAGGAGGCGGAAACGGGGCTTCTCTGGATGTGGGCGGGACTCTCGTCCTTCCTCTCGAGTTGAGACGGGTATGTCGGCGAACTTCTTGAGTTGCAGCAAGGGTGTGAAGGACCCTTTGGAAGTTCCAGAGGTTAGGTGTGATTAGCCTCGAGACGCCTCAGCGGAAATGGGCCTCATCTCGTCTGGAGGGGAGAACCTCCTGGATTTTCTCGAGTTGCGGCAGGTGCTCTCGACTTACGACTGGGACCTCAGGGACCCGATCTGGTGGCCTCAGGAAAGGCCAGTCCCCTTGCGAGTTGCCTCGGGGCCTCTCGGGATTCTTCTCCCGTCGATGCCGGGGCCTGAGACCTTGTGTGGAGTCTGTGCCGGAACCAGAGGATTCCTCTCAAAGTGCTGACATGGATCTTGGGTACTTCTGGAGTCTCCCAGGGGAGTCATTCCTCGTCGCGAGTGGGGACATGCACGTGGGTTTTCCTCCCGAGCTGTAGCAGCAGTGTCACGATTCCCTTCGCGTGGATGCAGGGATCTGTGGCTTTCCCCTGGAGGCTTTCCCACGAGGCTTTCCCACGAGGCGTTTCCACATTGCTGTCCCACGTGCCACCGTGGTATGAGTCGATTCTCGACTTGAAAGTCGAGGCAGTGCAGGGAAAACTGGTTTCCCTGTTATGGACTGAGCTTTCTGGAGGACTCTGGGAATGGTGGCACGACCCTGGAGTTCTTCTTGCCTTTCCTGTGGAGAGTGCCTCCTCCTGAGATGCGACGGGAACGCCGGGAATTCTTTCCCGACCACGCAGGGAATGAATCCCTCCTCTGGAACTATGAAGCGGAAACGGGGCTCCTCTGTATGTAAGTGGGACTCTCGTGCTTCTTCTCGATTGGAAACGGGTATGTCGAGGAAATTCTTGAGTTGGCCAGCAAGGGTGTGAAGGACCCTTTGGAAGTTCCAGAGGTTAGGGGTGATTAGCCTCGAGACGCCTCAGCGGAAATGGGCCTCATATCGCCTGAAGGGGAGAAACTCCTGAATTTTCTCGAGTTGCGGCAGGTACTTGGACTTAGACCGGGGACCTCAGGACCCGCTCTGGTGGCCTCAGGAAAGGCCAGTCGCCATGCAAGTGGCTCGCCGGGCCTCTCGGGATTCCTCTCCCGTCGATGCCGGGGCCTAAGATCTTGTCTGGAGTGGGTGCCGGAACCTGAGGATTCCTCTCCAGTGCTGACATGGATCTTTGGGTACTTCTGGAGTCTCCCAGGGGGGTCAGTCTCATCTTGAGTGGGGGCATGCACGTTCGCTGTCCTCCCGAGTTGTAGCAGCAGTGTCACCATTCCCTTCGCGTGGATCAAGAGATCTGTGGCTTTCCCTCGAGGCTTTTCCACGAGGCTTTCCCACGAGGGTTTCCCACAGGGCTGTCCCACGAGCCACCGTGGTGTGAGTCGATCCTCGGCTTGAAATTCGAGGCAGTGCAGGGAAAACAGGTTTCCCTGGAATGGACTGAGACATCTGGGTGACTCTGAGAAAGGTGGCGCGACCCTGGAGTTCCTCTTGCCTTTCCTGTGGAGAGCGCCTCCTCTTGAGATGCGACGGGAACGCCGGGAATTCTTTCCCGACCACCGCAGGGAAAGGATCCCTCCTCTCGAGCTAGGAGGCGGAAAACGGGGCTCCTCTGGATGTGGGCGGAACTCTCGTGCTTCCTCTCGAGTGGAGACGTGTATGTCAGGGAACTTCCTGAGTTTCAGCAAGGGTGTGAAGGACCCTTTGGCAAGTTCCAGAGGTTAGGTGTGACTAGCCTGGAGACGCCTCAGCGGAAATGGGCCTCATCTCGCCTGGAGGGGAGAACCTCCTGGATTTTCTCGAGTTGCGGCAGGTGCTCTCGACTTACGACGGGGACCCCTGGGACCCGCACTGGTGGCCTCAGGAAAGGCCAGTCCCCATGCGAGTTGCACGGGGGCCTCTCGGGATTCCTCTTACGTCGATGCTGGGGCCTAAGACCTTGTGTGGAGTCAGTGCCACAACCTGAGGATTCCTCTCCAATGCTGACATGGATCTTGGGGTACTTCTGGAGTCTCCCCAGGGGAGTCAGTCCTCGTCTCGAGTGGGGGCATTCACGTGCGCTTTCCTCCCGAGCTGTAGCAGCAGTGTCGTGCTTCCCTTCGCATGGATCAAAGGATCAGGGGCTTTCCCTCGAGGCTTTCCCACGAGGCTTTCCCACGAGGCGAGGCTTTCCCACAGGGCTGTCCTACGTGCCACCGTGGTGTGAGTCGAGCCTCGGCTTGAAAGTCGAGGCAGTGCAGGGAAAACAGGTTTCCCTGGAATGGACTGAGACATCTGGGGTACTCTGGGAATGTGGCACGACCCTGGAGATCCTCTCGCCTTTCCTGTGGAGAGCGCCTCCTCTTGAGATGCGACGTTAATGCCGGGAATTCTTTCCTCACCACGCAGGGAAAGGATCACTCCTCTCGAGCTAGGAGGCGGAAACGGGGCTCCTCTGGATGAGGGCGGGACTCTCGTGCTTCCTCTCGAGTGGAGACGGGTATGTCGGGAACTTCTTGAGTTGCAGCAAGGGTGTGAAGAACCCTTTGTAAGTTCCAGTGGTTAGGTGTGATTAGCCTCGAGACGCCTCAGCGAAAATGGGCCTCATTCGCGTGGATGGGAGAACCTCCTAGATTTTCTCGAGTTGGGGCAGGTGCTCTCGACTTCCGACTGGGACCTCAGGGACCCACTCTGGTAGCCTCAGGAAAGGCCAGTCCCCATGCGAGTTGCTCGGGGGCTTCTCGGGATTCTTCTCCCTTCGATGCCGGGGCCTAAGATCTTGTGTGGAGTCGGTGCCGGAACCTGAGGATTCCTCTCCAGTGCTGACATGGATCTTGGGGTACTTCTGGAGTCTCCCCTGGGGAGTCAGTTCTCGTCTCGAGTGGGGGCATGCACGTGCGCTTTCCCTCCCGAGCTGTAGCTGCAGTGTCACCCTTCCCTTCTCGTATCAAGGGATCTGTGCCTTTCCCTCGAGGCTTTCCATCAAAGCTTTCCCACGAGGGTTTCCCAAAGGCTGTCCCACGAGGCTTTCCCACGAGGCTTTCCCACGACGCTTTCCCACAGGGCTGTCCCACGTGCCCCCGTGGTGTGAGTCGATCCTCCTCTTGAAAGTCGAGGCAGTGCAGGGAAAACAGGTTTCCCTGGAATGGACTGAGACATCTGCGGGACTCTGGGAACGGTGGCACGACCCTGGAGTTCCTCTCGCTTTCCTGTGGAGAGCGCCTGCTCTTGAGATGCGACGGAACGCCGGGAATTATTTCCGGAGCACGCAGGGAAAGGATCCCTCCTCTCGAGCTAGGAGGCGGAAACGGGGCTCCTCTGGATGTAGGCGGGACTCTCGTGCTTCGTCTCGAGTGGAGACGGGTATGTCGGGGATCTTCTTGAGTTGCAGCAAGGGTGTAAGGACCCTTTGGAAGTTCCAGAGGTTAGGTGTGGTTAGTCTCGAGATGCCTCAGCAGAAATGGGCCTCATGTCGCCTGGAATGGAGAGCTCCTGGATATTTCCGAGTTTCAGCAGGTGCTCTCCTTGTGTGGATTCGGGGCCGGAAGCTGAGGATTCCTCTCCAGTGCTGACATGGATTTTGGGTACTTCTGGAGTCTCCACAAGGGAGTCAGGCCTAGTCTCGAGTGGGGCATGAGCGTGCCATTTCCTCCCATGCTGTAGCAGCAGTGTCACGGTTCCCCTTGCGTGGACCAAGGGATCTGTGGCTTTCCCTCGAGTCTTTCCCACGAGCTTTCCCACAGGGCTGTCCCACGTGTCACGGTGGTGTGAGTCGATCCTCGGCGTGAAAGCCGAGGCAGTGCAGGGAAAACAGGTTCCTGTGGAACGGACTGACACATCTGGGAGTCTTGGAATGGTGGCACGACCCTGCAGTTCCTCTCCCCTTTCCTTTGGAGAGCGCCTCCCTTGAGATGCGATGGAAATGCCGGGAATTCTTTCCGACCAAGCAGGGAAAGGATCCCTCATCTCGAGGTACGAGCCGGAAACGGAGCTCCTCAGGATGTGGCCAGGACGATCGTGCTACCTCTTGAGTGGAGACGGGTGTGTCGGGGAACTTCTTGAGTTGCAGCTTGACTGTGAAAGACTCTTTGGAAGGTCCAGAGGTCACGTGTGATTAGCCTCGAGACACCTCAGTGA
>NW_017216876.1:0-23143 GCF_001704415.2 Capra hircus | reverse complement strand
CTCCCGGGCCTCTCGGGATTCCTCTCCTGTCGATGCCGGGCGCTAGGATCTTGTTTGGAGTGGGTGCCGGATCCTGAGGATTCCTCTCCAGTGCTGACATGGATCTTGGGGTACTTCTGGAGTCTCCCCAGGGGAGTCAGTCCTCATCTCGAGTGGGGGCATGCACCTGCGCAGTGTCACCCTTCCCTTCGCGTGGATCAAGGGATCTGTGGCTTTTCCCTAGAGGCTTTCACACGAGGCTTTCCCACAGGGCTGTCCCAAGTGACACCGGTGGTGTGAGTTCGATCCTCGGCTTGAAAGACGAGGCAGTGCAGGGAAAACAGGTTTCCCTGGAATGGACTGAGACATGTGGGGGACTCTGGGAATGGTGGCATGACCATGGACTTCCTCTCGCCTTTCCTGTGGAGAGCACCTCCCGTTGAGACGCGACGGGAACGCCGGGAATTCATTCCCGACCACGTTGGGGAAAGGATCCCTCCTCTCGAGCTAGGAGGCGCAAACGGGGTTCCTCTGGATGTGGGCGGGACTTTCGTGCTTCCTCTCGAGTGGAGATAGGTATGTCGGGGAACTTCTTGAGTTGCAGCAAGGGTGTGAAGGACCCTTTGGAAGTTCCAGGGTTTTGGTGGTGATAAGCCTCAAGATGCCTCAGCGGAAATGGGCCTCATCTCGCCTGGAGGGGAGAACCTCCTGGATTTTCTCGAGTTGCGGCAGGTGCTCTCGACTTATGATGGGAACCTCAGGGACCCGCTCTGGTGGTCTCTGAAAAGGCCAGTCCCCATGCGAGTTGCTCGGGGGCCGTTCGGGATTCCTCTCCAGTCGATGCCGGGGGCCTAAGACCTTGTGTGGAGGTCAGTGGCCGGAACCTGAGGATTCCTCCCCGGTGCTGACATGGATCTTGGGGTACTTCTGGAGTTTCCCCAGGGGAGTCAGTCCTCGTCTCGAGTGGGGGCATGCATGTGCGATTTCCTCCCGAGCTGTAGCAGCAGTGTCACGCTTCCCTTCGCGTGGATCAAGGGATCTGTGGCTTTCCCTCGAGGCTTTCCCACGAGGCTTTCCCACGAGGCTTTCCCACGAGGCTTTCCCAAAGGGCTGTTCCACGTGCCACCGTGGTGTGAGTCGATCCTCAGCTTGAAAGTCGAGGCAGTGCAGGGAAAACAGGTTTCCCTGGAATGGACTGAGACATCTGGGGGACTCTGGGAATGGTGGCACGACCCGGGAGTTCCTCTCGCCTTTCCTGTGGAGAGCGCCTCCTCTTGAGATGCGACGGGAACGCCAGGAATTCTTTCCCGAACACACAGGGAAAGGATCCCTCCTCTCGAGCTAGGAGGCGGAAATGGTTCTCCTCTGGATGTGGGCGGGACTCTCGTGCTTTTTCTCGAGTGGAGACGGGTATGTCGGGGAAATTCTTGAGTTGCAGCAAGCGTGTGAATGACCCTTTGGAAGTTCCAGAATATAGGTGTGATTAGCCTCGAGTCGCCTCAGCGGAAATATGCCTCATCTCGCCTGAAGGGGAGAACCTCCTGAATTTTCTCGAGTTGCGGCAGGTGCTCTCGACTTACGATGGGGACCTCAGGGACCCGCTCTGGTGGCCTCAGGAAAGGCCAGTCCCCATACGAGTTGCTCGGGGGCCCCTCGGGATTCCTTTCCTGTCGATGCCGGGGTCTATGATCTTGTGTGGAGTCGGTGCCGGAACCTGAGGATTCCTCTCCAGTGCTGACATGGATCTTGGGTTCTTCTGGAGTCTCCCCAGGGGAGTCAGTCCTCGTCGCGAGGGAGGCATGCACGTGCGCTTTCCTCCCGAGTTGTAGCAGCAGTGTCGCACTTCCCTTCGCTTGGATCAAGGGATCTGTGGCTTTCCCTCGAGGTTTTCCCACGAGGCTTTCCCACGAGGCTTTCCCACAGGGCTGTCCCACAAGCCACCGTGGTGTGATTCGATCCTCGGCCTGAAAGTCGAGGCAGTGAAGGGAAAACAGGTTTCCCTGGAATGGACTGAGACATCTGGGGGACTCAGGGAATGGTGGCACGACCCTGGAGTTCCTCTCGCGTTTTCTGTGGAGAGTGACTCCTCTTTAGATGCGACGGGAACGCTGGGAATTCTCTCCTGACAAGATGGTGAATGGATCCCTTATCTAGAGCTATGAGGCGGAAACTGGGCTCCTCTGGATGTGGGCGGGACTCTCGTGCCTCCTCTCGAGTGGAGAAGGGTATGTCGGGGAACTTCTTGAGTTGCAGCAAGGGTGTGAAGGACCCTTTGGAAGTTCCAGAGGTTAGGTGTGATTAGCCTCGAGATGCCTCAGCGGGAATGGGCCTCATTTCGCCTGGAGGGGAAAACCTCCTGGATTTTCTCTGGTTGCGGCAGGTGCTCTCGACTTACGACTGGGACCTCAGGGACCCGCTCTGGTGGCCTCAGGAAAGGCCAGACCCCATGAAGTTGCTCGGGGGCCTCTCGGGATTCCTCTCCCTTTGATTCCCGGGCCTAAGACCTTGTGTGGACTCTGTGCCGGAACCTGAGGATTCTTCTCCAGTGCTGACTTGGATCTTGGGGTACTTCTGGAATCTCCTCGGGGGAGTCAGTCCTCGTCACGAGTGGGGGCATGCACGTGCACTTTCCTCCCGAGCTGTAGTAGCAGTGTCACACTTCCCTTCGCGTGAACCAAGGGATCTGTGGCCTTCCCTTGAGGCTTTCCCATGAGGATTTCCCACGAGGCTTTCCCACATGGCTGTCGCACATGCCACCGTGGTGTGAGTCGATCCTCGGCTTGAAAGACGAGGCAGTGCAGGGAAAAAAGTTTTCCCTGGAATGGAGTGAGACATCTGGGGGACTCTGTGAATGGTGGCGTGACCGTGGAGTTCCTCTCGCCTTTCCTGTGGAGAGGGCCTCTTCTTGAGATGCGACGGGAACGCTGGGAATTCTTTCCGGAACACGCAGTGAAAGGATCCCTCCTCTGGAGGTAAGAGGCAGAAACGGGGCAACTCTTGATGTGGGCGGGACTCTCGTGCTTCCTCTCGAGTGGAGACGGGTATGACGGGGCACTTCTTGAGTTGCAGCATGGGTGTGAAAGACCCATTGGTAGATCCAGAGTTCTGGTGTGATTAGCCTTGAGACGCCTCAGCGGAAATGGGCCTCATCTCGCCTGGAGGGAGCACCTCCTGTATTTTCTCGAGTTGCGGCAGGTGCTCTCGACTTACGATGGGGACGTCTGGAACCCGCTTTTGGTGGCCTCAGTAAAGGCCAGTCCCCATGCGAGTTTCCCGCGGGCCTCTCAGGATTCCTCTCCCGTCGATGCCGGGACCTAAGACCTTGTGTGGAGTCGATGCCAGAACCTGAGGATTCCTCTCCAGTGCTGACATGGTTCTTGGGGTACTTCTGGAGTCTCCAAAGGGAAGTCAGTCTTCGTCGCGAGTGGGGGCATGCACGTGCGCTTTCCTCCCGAGCACAGGCAGCAGTGTCACAATTCCCTTCGCGATGATCAAGGCATCTGTGGCTTTCCCTCGAGGGTTTCCCACGAGGATTTCCCACAGGGCTGATCCACGTGCCACCGTTGTGTGAGTCGATCCTGGGCTTGAAACTCGAGGCAGTGCAGGGAAAACTGGTTTCCCTGGAATGGACTGAGCATCTGTGGGACTCTGGGAATGGTGGCACGACCCTGGATTTCCTCTCGCCTTTCCTGTGGAGAGCACCTCCTCTTGAGATGCCACGGAACGCCGGGAATACTTTCCCGACCACGTAGGGAAAGGATCCAACCTCTGGAACTATGAGGCGCAAACGGGGCTCCTCTGGATGTGGGCGGGACTCTTGTGTTTCCTCTCAAGTGGAGAAGGGTATGTCGGGGAACTTCTTGAGTTGCAGCAAGGGTGTGAAGGACCCTTTGGAAGTTCCGGAGGTTAGGTGTGATTATCCTCGAGACGCCTCAGCGCAAAAGGGCCTCATCTCGCCTGAAGGGGAGAACCATCTGGATTTTCTCGAGTTCCGGCAGGTGCTGTGGACTTAAGACGGGGACCTCAGGGACCCTCTCTGGTGGCCTCAGGAAAGGCCAGTTCCCATGCGAGTTGCTCGGGGCCTCTCGGGATTCCTCTCCCGTCGATGGCGGCGCCTTATTCCTTGTGTGGATTCGGTGCTGGAACCTGAGAATACTTCTCCAGTGCTGACATGGATCTTGGGGTACTTCTGGAGTCTACCAAGTGAGTCCAGTCCTCCTCTCTAGTGGGGGCATGCACGTGCAATTTCCTCCAGTGCTGTAGCAGCAGTGTCACGCTTCCCATCGCGTGGATCCAGGGATCTGTGGCTTTTCCTCCAAGCTTTCCCTCGAGGCTTTCCCACGAGGCTTTCCCACAGGGCTGTCCCACGTGCCACCGTGGTGTGAGTTGATCCTCAGCATGAAAGTCGTGGCAGTGCAGGGAAAACAGGTTTCCCTGGAATGGAGTGAGACATCTGGGGCACTCTGGGAATGGTGGCACGACCCTGGAGTTCCTCTCGCCTTTCCTGTGGAGAGCGCCTCCTCTTGAGATGCGACGGGAACGCCAGGAATTTTTTCCCGAACACGCAGGGAAAGGATCCCTCCTCTCGAGCAAGGAGGCTGAAAAGGGGCTCCACTGGATGTGGGCGGGATTCTCGTGCTTCGTCTCTAGTGAAGACGTGTCTGTTGGGGAACTTCTTGAGTTGCAGAAAGGGTGTGAAGGACCCGTTGGAAGTTCCAGAGGTTAGAAGTGATTGGCCTCGAGACACTTCAGCAGAAATGGGCCTTATCTTATCTGGAGGGGAGAACCTCCTGGATTTTCTCGAGTTGCGGCAGGTGCTCTCGACTTACGATGGGGACCTCAGTGACCCGCTCTGGTGGCCTCAAGAAAGGCCAGTCCCCTTGTGAGTTTCTCGGGAGGCTCTCATGATGTCTCTCCCTCTCCAGTGTTGTCTTGGAACTTGACTGGCCTTTCCTGAGGCCACCAGAGCGGATTCCTGAGGTCCCCGTCGTAAGTCGAGAGCACCTGCTGCAAGTCGAGAAAATCAAGGATATTCTCCCCTCCAGGCAAAATGAGGCCTATTTCAGCTGACACATCTCAAGGCTAAGCACACTTAAACTCTGGAACTTCCAAAGGGTCCTTCACACACCCTTGCTGCAACTCAAGAAGTTCCCCGACATACCCGTCTCCACTCGAGAGGAAGCACGATAGTTCCACCCACATCCAGAGGAGCCCCGTTTCCGCCTCCTAGCTCGAGATGAGGGATCCATTCCCTGCGAGGTCGGGAAAGAATTCCCGGCGTTCCCGTCGCATCTCAAGAGGAGGCGCTCTCCACAGGAAAGGCGAGAGGAACTCCAGGGACATGCCACCATTCTCCGAGTCCCCCAGATGTCTCAGTCCATTCCAGGGAAACCTGTTTGCCCGCACTGACTCGACTTTCAAGCCGAGGATCGACTCACACCACTGTGGCACGTGGGACAGCCCTGTAGCAAAGCCTCGTGGTAAAGCCTAATGGGAAAGCCTCGAGGGATAGCCACAGATACCTTGATCCACGCGAAGGGAAGCGCGACACTGTTGCAAGAGCTCGGGACGAAAGCGCACGTGCATGCCCTCAACCGAGACGAGGACTGACTCCCCTGGGGAGACTCCAGCAGTACACCAAGTTCCATGTCAGCACTGGAGAGGAATCCTCAGGTTACGGCACCGACTCTACACAAGGTCTGAGGCCCCGGCATCGACGGGAGAGGAATCCGGAGAGGGCCCCGAGCAACTCACATGGGGACTGGAATTTCCTGAGGCCACCAGAGCGGGTCCCTGAGGTCCCTGTCGTAAGTCGAGAGCACCTGCCACAACTCGAGAAAATCCAGGAGGTTCTCCCCTCCAGGCGAGATGAGGCCCATTTCCACTGAGGCGACTCGACGCTAATCGCACCTAACCTATGGAACTTCCAAAGGGTCCTTCACACCCTTGCTGCAACTCAAGAAGTTCCCCGACATACCCGTCGCCACTCGAGAGGAAGTACGAGAGTCCCGCCCACATCCAGAGGAGCCCCGTTTCCGCCTGCTGGCTCGAGAGGAGGGATCCTTTCCCTGCGAGGTGGGGAAAGAATTTCCGGCGTTCCCGTTGCATCTCGAGAGGAGGTGCTCTCCACAGGAAAGGCGAGAGGAAGTCCAGGGTCGTGACACCATTTCCTGAGTCCCCCAGATGTCTCAGTCCATTCCAGGGAAACCTGTTTTCCCTGCACTGCCTCGACTTTCAAGCCCAGGGTCGACTTTCACCACGGTGGCACGTGAGACAGCCCTGTGGGGAAAGCCTCGTGGGATAGTCTCGTGGGAAAGCCTCGATGTAAAGCCACAGATCCCTTGATCCAGGCGAAGGGAAGCGTGACACTGCTGCTACGGCTCGGGAGGAAAGCACACGTGCATGCCCCCACACCAGACGAGGACTGACTCCCCTGGGGCGACTCCAGAAGTACCCCAAGATCCATGTCAGCATTGGAGAGGAATCCTCAGGTTCTGGCACCCACTCCACACAAGGTCTTAGGCCCCGGCATCGACGGGAGAGTAATCCTGAGAGGCCACCGTGCAACTCGCATGGGGACTGGCATTTCCTCAAGCCACCAGAGCGGTTCCCTGAGGTCCCCGTCATAGGTCGAGAGGACCTGCCGCAACTCGAGAAAACCCAGGTGGTTGTCTCTTCCAGGAGAGATGGGCCCATTCCGCTGGGGCGTCTCGAGGCTAATCACTCCTAACCTCTGGAATTTCCAAAGGGTCCTTCACACCCTTGCTGCAACTCAAGAAGTTCCCCGACATACCCGTCTCCACTCGAGAGGAGGCACGAGAGTCCCGCCCACATCCAGAGGAGCCCCGTTTCCGTCGCATAGCTCGAGAGGAGGGATACTTTCCCAGTGTGATTGCGAAAGAATTCTCGGAAGTCGCTCTCCACAGGAAACGCGAGAGGATCTCCCTATCATGCCACCATTCCCAGAGTCCCCCAGATGTCTCAGTCCATTCCAGGGAAACCTGTTTTCACTGCACTGCCTCGATTTTCAAGCCGAGGATCGACTCACACCACGGTGGCACGTGGGACACCCCTGTAGGAAAGCCTCGTGCGAAAGCCTCGTGGGAAAGCCTCGAGGGAAAGCCATAGATCCCTTGATCCACGGGAAGGGAAGCGCGACACTGCTGCTCCAGCTCGGGAGGAAAGCGCACGTGCATGCCCCCACTCGAGACGAGGACTGACTCCCCTGGGAAGACTCCAGAAGTACCCCAATATCCATGTCTGCACTGGAGAGGAATCCTCAGGTTCAGGCACCGACTCCACACAAGATCTTAGGCCCCGGCATCGTCGGGAGAGGAATCCCGAGAGGCCCCCGAGCAACTCGCATGGGGACTGGCCTTTCCTGAGGCCAACAGAGCGGGTCCCTGAGGTCCCCGTCGTAAGTGGAGAGCCCCTGCAGCATCTCGAGAAAATCCAGGAGGTTCTCCCTTCCAGGCGAGATGAGGCCCATTTCCGCTGAGGCGTCTCGAGGCTAATCACACCTAAACTCTGGAACTTCCAAAGGATCCTTCACACCCTTGCTGCAACTCAAGAAGTTCCCCGACATACCCGTCTCCACTCGAGAGGAAGCAGGAGAGTCCCGCCCACATCCAGAGGAGCCCCGTTTCCGCCTCCTAGCTCGAGAAGAGGGATCCTTTCCTTGCGTGTTCGGGAAAGAATTCCCGGCGTTCCCGTCGCAACTCAAGAGGAGGCGCACTCCACAGGAAAGGCGAGAGGAACTCCAGGGTCGTGCCACATTACCAGAGTCCCCCAGATGTCTCAGTTCATTCCAGGGAAACCTGTTTTCCCTGCACTGTCTCCACTTTCAAGGCGAGGATGGACTCACACCACGGTGGCACGTGGGACAGCCCTGTGGGAAAGCCTCGTGGGAAAGCCTCGTGGGAAAGCCTCGAGGGAAAGCCACAGATCCCTTGATCCAAGGGAAGGGAAGCGCGACACTGGTGCTACAGTTCGGCAGGAAAGCGCACGTGCATGCCCCCACTCGAGACGAGGACTGACTCCGTGGGGAGACTCCAGAAGTATCCCAAGATCCATGTCAGCACTGGAGAGGAATCCTCAGATTCCGGCACTGACTCCACACAAGGACTTAGGCACCAGCATCGACGGGAGAGGAATCCCGAGAGGCCCCGAACAACTCTCATGGGGACTGGCCTTTCCTGAGGCCACCAGAGCGGATCCCTGAGGTCCCCGTCATAAGTCGAGAGCACCTGCCGCAACTTGAGAAAATCCAGGAGGTTCTCTCCTCCAGGCGACATGAGGCCCATTTCCGCTGAGGCGTCTCCAGCAAACCACACCTAACCTCTGGAACTTCAAAAGGGTCCTTCACACCCTTGTGCAACTCAAGAAGTTCCCCGACATACCCGTCTCCACTCGAGAGGGAGCACGAGAGTTCCGCCAACATCCAGAGGAGCCCCGTTTCCGCCTCCTAGCTCGCGAAGAGGGATCCTTTCCCTGCGTGGTCGGGAAAGAATTCCCGGCGTTCCCGTCGCATCTCAAGAGGAGGCGCTCTCCACAGGAAAGGCGAGAGGAACTCCAGGGTCGTGCCACCATTCCCAGAGTCCCCCAGATGTCTCAGTCCATTCCAGGGAAACCTGTTTTCCCTGCACTGCCTAGACTTTCAAGCCGAGGATCATCTCACACCACGGTGGCACGTGGGACAGCACTGTGGGAAAGCATCGTGGGAAAGCCTCGAGGAAAGCCACAGATCCCTTGATCCACGCGAAGGGAAAGTGCAACACTGCTGCTACAGCTCTGGAGGAAAGCGCACGTGCATGCCCCCACTCGAGACTGGGACTGACTTCCCTGGGGAGACTCCAAAAGAAACCAAAGATACATGTCAGCACTGGAGAGGAATCCTCTGGTTCCGGCACCGACTCCACGCAAGGTCTTAGGCCCCAGCATCGACGGGAGAGGAATCCCGAGAGGCCCCCGTGCAACTACCAGGGGACTGGCCTTTCCTGAGGCCACCAGAGCGGGTCCCTGAGGTCCCAGACGTAAGTCGAGAGAACCTGCCGCAACTCGAGAAAATCCAGGAGGTACTCCCCTCCAGGCGAGATGAGGCCCATTTCCGCTGAGGCGTCTCTAGGCTAATCACACATAACCTCTGGAACTTCCAAAGGGTCCTTCACACCCTTGCTGCACTCAAGAAGTTACCCGACATGCCCGTCTCCACTCGAAAGGAAGCACAAGAGTCACACCCACATCCAGAGCAGGCCCGTTTCTGCCTTCTAGCTCGAGAGGAGGGATCCTTTCCCTGCGTGGTCGGGAAAGAATTCCCGGCGTTCCGATCGCATCTCAAGAGGAGGCGCTCTCCACAGGAAAGGCGAGAGGAACTCCAGGGTCATGCCACCATTGCCAGAGTCCCCCAATTGTCTCAGTCCATTCCAGGGAAACCTGTTTCCCGGCACTGCCTCGACTTTCAAGCCGAGGATCGACTCACACCACGGTGGCACGTGGGACAGCCCTGTGGGAAAGCTTCGTGGGAAAGCCTCGTGGGAAAGCCTCGTGGGAAAGCCTCGAGGGAAAGCCCCTGATCCCTTGATCCACACGAAAGGAAGCGCGAAACTGCTGCTACAGCTCGGGAGGAAAGCGCACGTGCATGCCCCCACTCGAGACGAGGTCTGACTCCCCTGGCAAGACTCCAGAAGTACCCCAAGATCCATGTCAGCACTGGAGAGGATACCTCAGGATCCGGCACCGACTTCACACAAGATCTTAGGCCCTGGCATCGATAGGAGAGGAATCCCGAGCGGCCCCCGAGCAACTCCCATGGGGACTAGCCTTTCCTGAGGCCACCAGAGCGGGTCCCTGAGGTCCCCGTTGTAAGTCGAGAGCACCTGCCGCAACTCGAGAAAATCCAGGGGGTTCTCCCCTCCAGGAGAGATGAGGCACATTTCCGCTGAGGCGTCTCGAGGCTAATCACACCTAACCTCTGGAACTTCCAAAGGGTCTTTCACACCCTTGCTGAAACTCAAGAAGTTCCCCGAAAAACCCATCTCCACTCGAGAGTAAGCACGAGAGTCCCGCCCACATTCAGAGGAGCACCCTTTCCGCCTTCAAGCTCGAGAGGAGGGATCCTTTCCCTCAGTGATCTGGAAAGAATTCCCGGTGTTCCCGGCGCATCTCAAGAGGAGGCGCTCTCCACAGGAAAGGGGAGAGGAACTCCAGGGTCGTGCAACCGTTCTCAGAGTCCCCCAGTTGTCTCAGTCCATTCCAGGGAAACCTGTTTTCCCTGCACTGCCTCGACTTTCAAGCCGAGGATCGACTCACACCACGGTGGCAGGTGGGACAGCCCTGCGGGAAAGCCTAGAGGGAAAGCCTCGTGTGAAAGACTCGTGGGAAAGCACCGAGGGAAAGCCACAGATCCCTTGATCCACGCAAAGGGAAGCGTGACACTACTGATTCAGCTCGGGAGGAAAGCGCATGTGCATGCCCCCAGTCGAGACGAGGACTGACTCCCCTGGGGAGATTCCAGAAGTACCCCAGGATCCATGTCAGCACTGGAGAGGAATCCTCAGATACGGGCACCGACTCCACACAAGGTCTTAGGGCCTGTCATCGACGGGAGGGAAATCCCCAGAGGCCCCCAAGCAAATCGCATGGGGACTGGCCTTTCCTGAGGCCACCAGAGTGGGTCCCTGAGGTCCCCGTCGTAAGTCGAGACCACCTGCCGCAACTCGAGAAAATCCAGGAGGTTCTCCCTCCAGACGAGAAGAGGCCCGTTTCCGCTAAGGCGTCTCAAGGCTAATCCACCTAACCTCTGGAACTTCCAAAGGGTCCTTCACACCCTTGCTGCAAGTCAAGAAGTTCCTGAGCATACCCGTCTCCACTCGAGAGGAAGGACGAGAGTCCCGCCCACATCCAGAGGAGCCCCGTTTCCGCAACCTAGCTCGAGAGGAGGGATCCTTTCCCTGCGTTGTCCGGAAAGAATTGCCGGCGTTCCCGTCGCATCTCAAGAGGAGGCGCTCTCCACAGGAAAGGCGAGAGGAACTCCAGGGTTCGTGCCACCATTCCCAGGGACCCCGAGATGTCTCAGTCCATTACAGGGAAACCTCTTTTCCCAGTACTGCCTCGACTTTCAAGCCGAGGATCGACTCACACCACGGTGGCACGTGGGACAGCCCTGTGGGAAAGCCTCGTGGGAAAGCCTCGTGGGAAATCCTCGAGGGAAAGCCACAGATCCCTTGATCCACGCGAAGGGAAGCGCGAAACTGCTGCTACAGCTCGGGAGGAAAGCGCACGTGCATGCCCCACTCGAGACGAGGACTGACTCCCCTGGGGAGACTCCAGAAGAACCCCAAAATCCATGTCAGCACTGGCAGAGGAATGCCTCAGGTTCCGGCACTGACTCCACACAAGGTCTTAGGCCCCGGCATCGACGGGAGAGGAATTCCGAAGAGCCCCCGAGAAACTCGCATGGGGACTGGCCTTTCCTGAGGCCACCAGAGCGGAGTCCCTGAGGTCCCCGTCGTAATTAGAGATCACCTGCCGCAACTCGAGAAAATCCAGGAGGTTCTCCCCTCCAGGCGAGATGAGGCCCATTTCCGCTGAGGCGTCTCGAGGCTAATCACACCTAACATCTGGAACTTCCAAAGGGTCCTTCAACCCTTGCTGCAACTCAAGAAGTTTCCCCGACATACCCGTCTCCACTCGAGAGGAAGCACGAGAGTCCCGCCCACATCCAGAGGAGCCCCGTTTCCGCCTCCTAGTTCGAGAGGAGGGATCCTTTCCCTTCGTGGTCGGGAAAAATTCCCGGCGTTCCCGTCGCATCTCAAGAGGAGGCGCTCTCCACAGGAAAGGCGAGAGGAACTCCAGGGTCGTGCCACCATTCCCAGAGTCCCCAGATGTCTCAGTCCATTCCTGGGAAACCTGTTTTCCCTGCACTGCCTCGACTTTCAAGCCGAGGATCGACTCACACCACGGTGGCACGTGGGACAGCCCTGTGGGAAAGCCTCGTGGGAAATCCTCTTAGGAAAGCCTCGAGGGAAAGCCACAGATCCCTTCTTCCACTCGAAGGGAAGCGTGACACTGCTACTATAGCTCGGGAGGAAAGTGCACATGCATGCCCAAACTCGAGACGAGGACTGACTCCACTGGGGAGACTCCAGAAGTACCCCAAGATGCATTTCAGCACTGGCAGAGGAATCCTCAGGTTCCGCACCAACTCTACACTAGGTCTTAGGCCCCAGCATCCACGGGAGAGGAATCCCGAGAGGCCCTCGAGCAACTCGCATGGGGACTGGCCTTTCCTGAGGCCACCAGAGCGGGTCCCTGAGGTCCCCGTCGTAAGTCGAGGGCACCTGCCGCAACTCGAGAAAATCCAGGAGGTTCTCCCATCCAGGCGAGATGAGGCCCATTTCCGCTCAGTCTACTCGAGGCTAATCACACCTAACCTCTGCAACTTCCAAAGGGTCCTTCACATCCTTGCTGCAACTCAAGAAGTTCCCTGACATACCCGTCTCCACTCGAGAGGAAGCACGAGAGTTCCGCCCAAATCCAGAGGAGCCCCGTTTCCGCCTCCTAGCTCGAGAAGAGGAATCCTTTCCCTGCGTGGTCGGGAAAGAATTCCCGGCGTTCCCGTCGCATCTCAAGAGGAGGGGCTCTCCACAGGAAAGGCGAGAGGAACTCCAGGGTCGTGCCACCATTCCCAGAGTCCCACAGATGTCTCAGTCCATTCCAGGGAAACCTGTTTTCCCTGCAGTGCCTCGACTTTCATGCCGAGGATCGACTCACACCACGGTGGCACGTGGGAGAGCCCTGAGGGAAAGCCTCGTGTTAAAGCCTCGCGGGAAACCCTCAGATCCCTTGATCCACGCGTAGGGAAGCGTGACACTGCAGCTACAGTTCGGGAGGATAGCCCACGTGCATGTCCTCACTCGAGACGAGGACTGACTCCGCTGGGGAGACTCCAGAAGTACCCAAGATCCATGTCAGCACTGGAGAGGAATCCTCAGGTTCCGTCACGGACTCCACACAAGGTCTTAGTCCCGGCCATCGACGGGAGAAGAATCCCGCAAGGCCCCCGAGAAACTCGTATGGGGACTGGCCTTTCCTGAGGCCACCAGAGCGGATCCCTGAGGTCCCCGTCGTAAGTCGAGAGCACCTGCCACAACTCGAGAACATCCAGTAGGTTCTCCCCTCCAGGCGAGATGAGGCCCATTTCGCTTAGCCGACTCGAGGCTAATCATACCTAACCTCTGGAACTTCCAAAGGGTCCTTCACACCCTTGCTGCAACTTAAGAAGTTCCCCGACATACCTGACTCCACTCGAGAGGAAGCACGAGAGTCCCGCCCACATCCAGAGGAGCCCCGTTTCTGCCTCGTAGCTTGAGATGAGGGATCCTTTCCCTGCATGTTTGGGAAAGAATTCCCGGCGTTCCCATCGCATCTCAAGAGGAGGCGCTCTCCTCAGGAAAGGCGAGAGTAACTCCAGGGTCGTGCCACCATTCCAAGAGTCCCCCAGATGTCTCAGTCTGCCGGGGTCCAGCCCCGCTGGATTCAGGGAATTCGACGGATGGACGGCGTTGAGTTGGAAAGACTTGTTTATTTATTAATGTAAGATAAGATTAAGAATCTATAGTGTAGTAAGAAGATTAAGTGGAGGAAGTGGGCTGAATAACTTGGTTTTCGCGGAAGGCCTATAAAATTCCAGACAAGGAATTTGCACCATCTACCTTGGGCCACCGGCGCCTGCTTGAATATCTAAGGGATGCCTCGACTTAAGCTCCCTTTCCGTGCAGGTCTTAACAGCCAGGCCAAGTAAGTAGACCTGGTGAGCCTCCGCGCCCCTAGTGGAGATTCAGCCTGAAGTTAAAGTAAAGAGCAGAGAGAAGGCAAGGGAGAGAAGAAGAAAGAGAGGAAAGACACGGGGGGGCCTGAGTCCCAAGAAACCAGGCCTGAGAGACTAGTTCGAGAAACTGGTCTGAGAAACTGGCCCCATCCTTTATTGTTCAGAAGGCCTTTAATACTTTTGATAAAACATGGAGATCAATGGGTAACACAAAATTATGTAGCGTTCTCTGCCCAGACTCTTTCTGTACATCATTTTGTAAAGAAAAGGTCTCAGGTGATTTACATTATCATCTGGCCAAGAGGCTTGTTAACACTTTTTGGCTCTCTTCCTTAATGAATGTTAATTTTGTTTCCCCTGAAGTGTTTTTCTTTAATCTGCATCTCCTTAAAGCATTAAAGTTACATCTCTAAAGAACAAAGGTGAGGTGGGTTATAACAAAGAAGGTACTTAACTCAAAGATCTAATGTTGCTAATAACAGGTCTGCTACTTGTTTTGTTATATACCAACTATATCTAAAAATAAAGGATATGAAAATTTAGCAGCAAGCATTGACCCAACAAGTGAAACTTTTAATCAGTCCTATTATAAAGATTTTGACTCCTCGGATGCCCCTACATTCCTAGGATGCTTTAAGCTTCCTGTGCCTCCTGCGGTCAGGAGGCCTCAAACAATCACATGCTCAGCAGTTCGAGTCCTGCAGTCAGGCTAGAAAGCCATCAGAGGGGTTTTTGGATTGAAACACTCTTTCAAATGCAGAAGATTAAAGCCCTGAATTGACTTTTTCCAGAAAATGTGAGAAGAGTGGAAAGGCAGAGCAAAAAAGCCGGCAGATTTTTGTTGGGGTACATGCGTAGGAATTTGCAGAGGGGTTCCTGAAGTCTGAACACACCTTGCGTATGTCACCTTCCTTCCTCATAAACTTATCACGGGTGGGAGTCCTCACACTTGCTCCCAGCATCAGTCCAATCCAGAGGAACTTATTTTCCCTGCACTGCCTCGACTTTCACGCCAAGGATCGACTCCCACCACGGTGGCACGTGGGACAGCCCTGTGGGAAAGCCTCGTGGGAAAGCCTCGTGGGAAAGCCTCGAGGGAAAGACACAGATCCCTTGATCCACGCGAACGGGAAGCGCGACATTGCTGCTACAGCTCGGGAGGAAAGCGCCCATGCAT
Organism: Capra hircus; assembly: GCF_001704415.2. Classification (NCBI taxonomy): domain Eukaryota; kingdom Metazoa; phylum Chordata; class Mammalia; order Artiodactyla; family Bovidae; genus Capra; species Capra hircus. Next base: position 8,159 of record NW_017216876.1, on the reverse strand, counting down.
GCCCCCACTCAAGACGAGGACTGACTCCCCTGGGGAGACTCCAGAAGTACCCCAAGATCCATGTCAGCACTGGAGAGGAATCCTCAGGTTCCAGTACCAATTCCACACAAGATCTTATGCCCCGGCATCGACGGGAGAGTAATCCTGAGAGCCCCCGAGCAACTCTCATGGGGACTGGCCTTTCCTGAGGCCACCAGAGCGGGTTCCTGAGGTCCCCGTCGTAAGTCGACAGCACCTGCCGCAACTCGAGAAAATCCAGGAGGTTCTCCCCTACAGGTGAGAAGAGGCCCATTTCCCCTGAGGCGACTCGTGCTAATCACACCTAACTTCTGGAACTTCCAAAGGGTCCTTCACACCCTTGCTGCAACTCAAGAAGTTCCCCAACATACCCGTCTCCACTCGAGAGGAAGCTCGAGAGTCCCCTGCACATCCAGAGGAGCCCCGTTTCCGCCTCCTAGTTCGAGAGGAGGGTTCCTTTCCCTGCATGTTCGGGAAAGAATTCCTAGCCTTCCCATCGCAGCTCAAGAGGGGGCGCTCTCCACAGGAAAGGCGAGAGGAACTCCAGGGTCGTGACACCATTCCCAGAGTCCCCCAGATGTCTCAGTCCACTCCAGGAAAACGTGTTTTCCTTGCACTGCCTCGACTTTCAAGCCGAGGATCGACTCACACCAAGGTGGCACGTTGGACAGCCCTTTGGGAAAGCCTCGTGGGAAAGCCTCGTGGGAAAGCCTCGAGGGAAAGCCACAGTTTCCTTGATCCACGCGAAGGGAAGCGTGACACTACTGCTACAGCTCGGGAGGAAAGCGCACGTGCATGCCCCAACTCGAGACGAGGACTGACTCCCTTAGGGAGACTCCAGAAGTACCCCAGGATCCATGTCTGCACTGGAGTGGAATCCTCAGGTTCCAGCACCGACTCTACACAAGGTCTTAGGCTCCGGCATCGACAGGAGAGGAATCCCGAGCGGCCCCCGAGCTACTCGCATAGGGACTGGCCTTTCCTGAGGCCACCAGAGCGGGTCCCTGAGGTCCCCGTCTTAAGTCGAGAGCACCTGACGCAACTCGAGAAAATCCTGGAGGTTTTCCCCTCCAGGCGAGATGAGGCCCATTTCCGCTGAGGCGTCAACAGTCTAATCACACCTAACTTCTGGAACTTCCAAAGGGTCCTTCACACCCTTGCTGCAACTCAAAAAGTTCCCCCGACATTCGCGTCTCCATTTGAGAGGAATCACGAGAGTCCCGCTCACATCCAGAGGAGCCCCGTTTCCGCCTCTTAGCTCGAGAGGAGGGATGCTTTCCCTGCGTGTTCGGGAAAGAATTCCCGGCGTTCCGGTCGCATCTCAAGAGGAGGCGCTCTCGACAGGAAAGACGAGGGGAACTCCAGGGTCGTGACACCATTACCTGAGTCCCACAGATGTCTCAGTCCATTCCAGGGAAACCTGTTTTCCCTGCACTGCCTCGACTTTCAAGCAGAGCATCGACTCACACCACGTTGGCACGTGGCACAGCCCTGTGGGAAAGTGTCTTGGGAAAGCCTCGTGGGAAAGCCTGGAGGGAAAGACACAGGTCCCTTGATCCACGCGAAGGGAAGCGTGACACTGCTGCCACAGATCGGGAGTAAAGCGCACTTGTATGCCCCCACTCGAGACGACGACTGACTCCCCTGGGGAGACTCCAGAAGTACCCCAAGATCCATGTCAGCACTGGAGACGAATCCTCAGGTTTCGGCACCGACTCCACACAAGGTCTTAGGCCCCGGCATCGACGGGAGAGGAATCCCGAGATGCCCCCGAGCAAATCGCAAGGGGACTGGCCTTTCCTGAGGCCACCAGAGCGGGTCCCTGAGGTCCCCATCGTAAGTCGAGAGCACCTGCTGCAACTCGAGAAAATCCAGTTGGTTATCCCCTCCAGGCGAGATGAGGCCCATTTCCGCTTAGGCGTCTCCAAGCTAATCTCACCTAACCTCTGGAACTTCCAAAGGGTTCTTCACACCCTTGCTGCAACTCAAGAAGTTCCCCGACATACCCGTCTCCACTCGAGAGGAAGCACGAGAGTCCCGCCCACATGCAGAGGAGCCCCGTTTCCGCCTCCTAGCTCGAGAGGAGTGATCCTTTCCCTTCGTGCTCGGGAGAGAATTCCCGGCATTCCCGTCGCATCTCAAGGGGAGGTGTTCTCCACAGGAAAGGCGAGATGAACTCCAGGGTCGTGCCACCATTCCCAGAGTCCCCCAGATGCCTCAGTCCATTCCAGGGAAACCTGTTTTCCCTGTACTGCCTCGACTTTCAAGCCGAGGATCCACTCACAACACGGTGGCACGTGGGACAGCCCTGTGGGAAAGCCTCGTTGGAAACCCTCGTGGGAAAGCCTCTAGGGAATGTCACAGATCCCTTGTTCCACGCGAAGGGAAGCGTGACACTGCTACTGCAGCTCGGGAGGAAAGGGCACGTGCATGCCCCCTCTCGAGACGAGGACTGACTCCCTTGGGGAGACTCCAGAAGTACCCCAAGATCCATGTCAGCACTGGAGAGGAATCCTCAGGTTCTGGCACTTACTCCACACAAGGTCTTAGGCCCCAGCATCGACGGGAGATGAAACCCGAGAGGCCCCCGAGAGGCCCCCAAGCAACTCGCATGGGGACTGGCCTTTCCTGAGGCCACCAGAGCGGGTCCCTGAGGTCCCCGTCGTAAGTCGAGAGCACCTGCCGCAACTCGAGAAAATCCAGGAGGTTCTCCCCTCCAGGCGAGATGAGGCCCGTTTCTGCTGAGGCGTCTCGAGGCTGATCACACCTAAACTCTGGAACTTCCAAAGGGTCCTTCACACCCTTGCTGCCACTCATGAAGTTACCCGATATACCCGTCTCCACTCGAGAGGAAGCACGAGGGTCCCGCCCACATCCAGAGGAGCCCCGTTTCTGCCTCCTAGCTCGAGAGGAGGGTTCCTTTCCCTGCGTGGTCGGGAAAAATTCCCGGCATTTCCGTCGCATCTCAAGAGGAGGCTCTCTCCACAGGAAAGGCGAGAGGAACTCCAGGGTCCTGCCACCATTCCCAGAGTCCCCCAGATGTCTCAGTCCATTCCAGGGAAACCTGTTTTCCCAGCACTGCCTCGACTGTCAAGCGGAGGATCGACTCACACCACGGTGGCACGTGGGACAGCCCTGAGGGAAAGCCTCGTGGGAAAGCCTCATGAGAAAGCCTCGAGGGAAAGCCACAGATCCCTTGATCCACGCGAAGGGTCGGGCGACAGTGCTGCTACAGCTCGGAAAGAAACCGCACGTGCATGCCCCCTCTCGAGACGAGGACTGACTCCCCTGGGGAGACTCCAGAAGTACCCCAAGATCCATGTCTGCACTGGAGAGGAATCGTCAAGTTCCAGCACTGACTCCACACAAGGTCTTAGGCCCCAGCATCGACAGGAGAGTAAACCCAAGAGGCCCCCGAGAGGCCCCCGAGCAACTCGCAGGGGACTGGCCTTTTCCTGAGGCCACCAGAGCCGGTCCCTGAAGTGCCCATCGTAGGTCGAGAGCACCTGCCGCAACTCGAGAAAATCCAGGAGGTTCTCCCCTCCAGGCGCGATGAGGCCTATTTCCGCTGAGGCAACTAGAGGCTAATCACATCTAAACTCTGGAACTTCTAAAGGGTCCTTCACACCCTTGCTGCAACTCAAGAAGTTCCCCGACATACCCATCTCCACTCGAGAGGAAGCACGAGATTCCCGCCCACATAGAGAGGAGGCCCGTTTCCGCCTCCTAGGTCGACAGGAGGGATCCTTTCCCTGCGTGGTCGGGAAAGATTTCCCAGTGTTCCCGTCGCATCTCAAGAGGAGGCGCTCTCCACAGGAAAGGCGAGAGGAACTCCAGGGTCGTGCCACCATTCCCAGAGTCCCCTAGATATCTCAGTCCATTCCAGGGAAACCTGTTTTCCCTGCACTGCCTCGACTTTCAAGCCGAGGATCGACTCACACCACGGTGGCACGTGGGACAGCCCTGTGGGAAAGCCTCGTGGGAAAGCCTCGAGGGAATGCCACAGATCCCTTTTTCCACACGAAGTGAAGCGTTACACTGCTGCTACAGCTCGGGAGGAAAGTGCGCTTGAATGCCCCACACGAGACGACGATTGACTCCCCTGGGGAGACTCTAGAATACCCCAAGATCCATGTCAGCACTGGAGAGGAATCCTCAGGTTCTGGCACCGACTCCACACAAGGTCTTAGGCCCCGGCATCGACGTGAGAGGAATCCCGAGAGGCCCCCGAGCAACTCGCATGGGGACTAGCCTTTCCTGAGGCCACCAGAGCGGGTCCCTGAGGTCCCCATCGTAAGTCGAGAGCACGTGCCGCAACTCGAGAAAATCCAGGAGGTTCTCCCCTCCAGGGGAGATGAGGCCCATTTCCGCTGAGGTATCTCGAGGCTAATCACACCTTACCTCTGGATCTTCCAAAGGGTCCTTCACACCCTTGCCTGCAACTCAAGAAGTTTCCCGACATACCCATCTCCACTCGAGAGGAAGCACGAGAGTCCCGCCAACATCCAGAGGGGGCCCGTTTCCCGCCTCCTAGGTCGACAGGAGGGATCCTTTCCCTGCGTGGTCGGGAATGATTTCCCATTGTTCCCGTCGCATCTCAAGAGGAGGCGCTCTCCACAGGAAAGGCGAGAGGAACTCCAGGGTCGGGACACCATTTCCAGAGTCCCCTAGATATCTTAGTCCATTCCAGGGAAACCTGTTTTCCCTGCACTGCCTCGACTTTCAAGCCGAGGATCCACTCACACCACGGTGGCACGTGGGACAGCCCTGTGGGAAAGCCTCGTGGGAAAGACTTGTCGGAAGCCTCGAGGAATGCCACGTATCCCTTTTTCCACGCGAAGGGAAGCGTTACACTGCTGCTACAGCTCGGGAGAAAAGTGAAATTGCATGCCCCACTCGAGACGAGGACTGACTCCCCTGGGGAGACTCCAGAATAACCCAAGATCCATGTCAGCACTGGACAGGATTCCTCAGGTTTCTGGCACCGACTCCACACAAGGTCTTAGGTCCTGGCATCGATGGGAGAGGAATCCCGAGAGGCCCCCGAGTAGCTCGCAAGGAAATCGCCTTTCCCGAGGCCACGAGAGCGCGTCCCTGAGGTCCCCGTCGTAAGTCTAGTGCACCTGCCACAACTCGAGGCAATCCAGGAGGTTCTACCTTCCAGGCGAGATGAGGCCCATTTCCGCTGAGGCGTCCTGAGGCTAATCACACCAGACCTCTGGAACTTCCAAAGGGTCCTTCACACCCTTGCTGCAACTCAAGAAGTTCCCTGATATACCCGTCTCCACAGGAGAGGAAGCACGAGAGTCCCGACCACATCCAGAGGAGCCCCGTTTCCACCTCCTAGCTCGAGAGGAGGGATCCTTTCCCTGGCGTGGTTGGGAAAGATTTCCCAGTGTTCCCTTCGCCATCTCAAGAGGAGGCGCTCTCCACAGGAAAGGCGAGAGGAACTCCAGGGTCGTGCCACCATTCCCAGAGTCCCTAGATATCTCAGTCCATTCAAGGGAAACCTGTTTTCCCTGCACTGCCTCGACGTTCAAGCCGAGGATCGACTCAAACCACGGTGGCACGTGTACAGCCCTGTGGAAAGCCTCGTGGGAAAGCCTCGTGGGAAAGCCTCGTGCGAAAGCCTCGTGGGAAAGCCTTGAGGGAAAGCCACAGATCCCCTGATCCACGCGAATGGAAGCTCGACACTGCTGCTACAGCTCGGAGGAAAGCGCACGTGCATTCCCCCACTCGAGACGAGGGCTGACTCCACTGGGGAGACTCCAGAAGTACCCCAAGATCCATGTCAGCACTGGAGAGGAATCCTCAGGTTCCGGCACTGACTCCACACAAGGTCTTAGGCCCCAGCATCGACGGGAGAGGAATCCCGAGAGGCCCCCGAGCAACTCGCATGGGGACTGGCCTTTCCTGACGCCACTAGAGCGGGTCCCGGAGGTCCCCGTCGTAAGTCGAGAGCACCTGCCGCAACTCGAGAAAATCCAGGAGGTTCTCCCCTCCAGGAGAGATGAGGCCCATTTCCGCTGAGGCGTCTCGAGGCTAATCAATTCTAACATCTGAACTTCCAAAGGGTCCTTCACACCCTTGCTGCAACTCAAGAAGTTCCCCGACATACCCGTCTCCACTTGAGAGGAAGCACGAGAGTCCCGGCCACATCCAGAGGAGCCCCGATTCCGCCTCCTAGCTTGAGAGTAGGGATCCTTTCCCTGCGTGGTCGGGATAGAATTCCCGGCGTTCCCGTCGCATCTCAAGAGGAGGCGCTCTCCCACAGGAAAGGCGAGAGGAACTCCAGGGTCGTGCCACCAATCCCAGAGTCGTCCAGATGTCTCAGTCCATTCCAGGGAAACCTGTTTTCCCAGCACTGCGTCGACTTTCAAGCCGAGGATGCGACCTCACACCACGGTGGCACGTGCGACAGCCCTGTGGAGAAAGCCTCCGTGGGAAAGCCTCGTGGGAAGGCCTCGTGGGAAAGTCGCGGAAAGAGGATCCCTTGATCCTCGCGAACGGGAAAGCGATGACATGCTGCTCAGCGTCGGGAGGAAAGCGGCACATGCTGCCATCGCACTCGAGACGAGGACATGACTCCGTGGCGGAGCTCCAGAGGACCAAGTTATCCATGTCAGACTGGAGAGGAATCTCAGGTTTCCGTCACCGACTCCAACAAGTCTTAGGCGCCGCATCGACGGAGGAGGAGATGCCGAGAGAGCCCCCCGAGCAACTCGCATGGGGCTGGCCTTTCTGAGGCCACTAGCAGAGCGTCCACTGATGTCCAGCGTAAGTCGAGAGAACCTGCACAACTCGAGCAAATCAGCAGGATGGTTCTTCCCCTCCAGGCGAGATGAGCCCATTCCGCCTGAGGAATCTCGAGGCTAATCAACCATAACCTCTGGAAACTTTCAAAGAGGTCCTTCACACCCTTGCATGGACAACTCAAGAAGTTCCCCGACATACCACGTCTCACCTCGAGAGGAAGCACGAGAGTCGGCCTGCCCCAGTCCAGAAGGCGCCAGCCGCGCTTTCGGCGTCTCCTAGCCTCGAGGGAGGGTTCTTTCACTGCGTGTCGGGAAAGAATTCCGCGGCGTTCCCGTCGATCTGCAAGACGGAAGGCCTCTCCACAGAAAGGCGAAGGAACTCCAGGGTCGATGGCCACCATTCCCTAGAAGTCCCTCACTGATAGCTCTCAGTCCATTCCAGGGAAACTTGTTTCCCTGCACTGCCTTCGACTTTTCAAAGCGGGGATTCGATCACACACGGGACGGCGGGACAGGCACATCGCTGTGGGAATAGCCTGCGTGGCAAGCCTCAGGGGGAAAGCCTCGAGTGGGAAGCCACAGATCTTGATTCCATGCGAGGGAAGCGCGACACTGCTGCTACAGGCTGGGAGTGAAAGCGCCGTGCATGCCCCATTCGATTTGAGAACTGACTCCCTGGGGAAGACTCACGACAGTAGCCCAAGATCCATGTGCAAATGGAGAGGGATCCTCAGGTTCCGGCCACCTGACTCCAGCACAAGTCTTAGGCCCTGGCTATCGACGGAGAGGGAATCCGATAGAGGCCCCGAGACTCGCATGGGGGAACTGGCCTTCTGAGGCCACAAAGCGGGTCCTGAGGTCCCCGGTCGTAAGTCGAGAGCACCTGCGCCGCAACTCGGAGAAATCAGGAGGTTCTCTCTCGCCTCCAGGCGGAGATGCAAGCCATCTTCCGCTTGAGCGACTCGAGGCTAATGCGCATACAATCTGGAACTTCAAAGGGTCCTTACACACCTTGCTGAAACTAGAAGTTCCCAGACATACCGTCTCCCACTGAGGAGGAGCAGCGAGAGTCGCCCACATCCAGAAGACCGCGTTTCCGCTGCCTCAGCTCGAGAGGTAGGGATCCTTCCCTGCGTGTTCGGAGAAGAATTCCGCCGCCGTCCCGAGTCGCCATCTCAAGAGGAGGCGCTCTCCACAGGAAAGGCGAGAGGAACTCCAGGGTCGTGTCGATCGATTCCCAGAGTCGCCCAGATGTCTCAGTCATTCGCCAAGGGGAACAGTTTTCATGCAGCTGCCGTCGACTTTCAAGAGCGAGATCGTCTTCACGGACCACCGGTGACACGTGGGCGCCTGTCGGAAAGCCTGTGGGAAAGCCTCGTGGGAAAG
>NW_017216875.1:0-12902 GCF_001704415.2 Capra hircus | reverse complement strand
TACCCCAAGGTCCATGTCAGCCCTGGAGGAGGAATCCTCAGGTTCCGGCACCGACTCCACGCAAGGCTTAGGCCCCGGCATCAGGGAGAGGAATCCCGAGAGGCCCCCGAGCAACTCGTATGGGACCTGCCTTTCCTGAGGCCACCAGAGCGGGTTCCTGATGTCCCCGTCGTTAGTCAAGAGCACCTGCCGCAACTCGAGAAAATCCAGGAGGTTCTCCCTTCCAGGCGAGATGAGGCCCATTTCCGCTGAGGCGTCTCGAGGCTAATCACACCAAACCTCTGGAACTTCCAAAGGGTCCTTCACACCCTTGCTGCAACTCAAGAAGTTCGCTGACATTACCGTCTCCACTCGAGAGGAAGCACGAGAGTCCCGCCCACATTCTAGAGGAACCCCGTTTCCGCCTCCTAGCTCGAGAGGAGGGATCCTTTCCCTGCGTGGTCGGGAAAGAATTCCCGGCGTTCCCGTCGCATCTCAAGAGGAGGCGCTCTCCACAGGAAAGGCGAGCGGAACTCCAGGGTCGTGCCACCATTCCCAGAGTCCCCCAGATGTCTCAGTCCATTCCAGGGAAACTTTTTTCCCTACACTGCCTCAACTTTCAGGACGAAGATTGACTCACACCACGGTGGCACGTGGGACAGCCCTTTGGGAAAGCCTGGAGGGAAAGCCACAGATCCCTTGATCCACGCGAAGGGAACGCATGACACTGCTGCTAGCAGCTCGGGAGGAAAGCGCACGTGCATGTCCCCACTCGAGACAAGGACTGACTCCCCTGGGAGACTCCAGAAGTACTCCAAAATCCATGTCAGCACTGGAGAGGAAACCTCAGTTCCGGCACCGACTCCACACAAGTTCTTAGGCCCGGCATCGAAGGGAGAGGAATCCCGAGAGTCCCCGTGCAACTTGCATGGGGACTGGCCTTTCCTGAGCGCACCAGAGAGGGTCCCTGAGGGCCCCGTCGTAGGTCGAGAGCACCTGCCGCAACTTGAATAAATCCAGGAGGTTCTCCCTTTCAGGCAGATGAGGACCATTTCTGCTGAGGACGTCTCGAGGCTAATCACACCTAAACTCTGGAAGTTACAAAGCGTCCTTCACACTCTTCTGCAACTCAAGAAGTTCCCCGACATACCCGTTTCCACTCGAGAGGAAGCACGAGTGTCCCGCCCACATCCAGATGAGCCCCGTTTCCGCCTCATAGCTCAACAGGAGGGATCCATTCCCTGCGTGGTCGGGAAAGAATTCCCGGCGTTCCCGTCACATCTCAAGAGGGAGCCGCTCTCCACAGGAAAGGCGAGAGGTACTCCAGGGTCGTGCCACCATTCCCAGATCCCCCAGATGTCTCAGTCCATTCCACGGAAGCCTGTTTTCCCGGCACTGGACTCAACGTTTCAAGACGAGGATCGACTGACACCACGGTGGCACGTGGGACATCACCTTGGGAAAGCGTCGTGGGAAAGCCTGGTGGGAAAGCGTCGTGGGAAAGCCTCGCTTAAAACCTCGAGGGAAAGCCACTGATCCTAGGATACACGGGAAGGGAAGCGTGACACTGCTGCTACAGTTCGGGAGGAAAGTGCACGTGCATGCCCCCACTCGAGACGAGGACTGACTCCCCTGGGGAGACTCCAGAAGTACCCCAAGATCCATGTCAGAACTGGAGAGGAATTCTCAGTTTCCGACACCGACTCCAACACAAGGTCTTAGGCCCTGGCATCGATGGGAGAGGAATCCCGAGAGGACCCCGAGCAAATCGCATGGGGACTGGCCTTTCCTGAGGCCACCAGAGCGGGTCCCTGAGGTCCCCGTAGTAATTCGAGAGCACCTGCCGCAACTTGAGAAAATCCAGGAGGTTCTCCCTTCTTGGCGAGATGAGGCCCCATTTCCACTGAGTTCTCTCATGGCTAATCACACCTAACCTCTGGAACTTCCAAAGGGTCCTTCACACCCTTTCTGCAATTCAAGCAGATCACCAACATACCAGTCTCCACTCGAGAGGAAGAACGAGAGTCCCGCCCACATCCAGAGGAGCCCCGTTTCCGACTCCTAGCTCGAGAGGAGGGATCCTTTCCCTGCGTGGTCGGGAAAGAATTCCCGGCGTTCCCATCGCATCTCAAGAGGGGGCGCTCTCCACAGGGAAGGCGAGAGGAACTCCAGGGTCGTGCCACCATTCCCAGAGTCCCACAGATGTCTTAGTCCATTCCAGGGAAACCTGTTTTCCCTGCACTGCCTCGACTTTCAAGAAGAGGTTCGACTCACACCAAGGTGGCAGGTGGGACAGTCCTGTGGGAAAGCGTCGTGGGAAAGCGTCGTGGGAAAGCCTCGAGGGAAAGCCACAGATCCCTTGATCCTCGCGAAGGGAAGCTCAACACTGCTGCTACAGCTCGGAGGAAAGCGCACGTGCATGCCCCGACTCGAGACGAGGACTGACTCCCCTGGGGAGACTCCAGAAATACCCCAAGATACATGTCAGCACTGGAGAGGAATCCTCAGGTTTTGGCACAGACTCCACACAAGATCTTAGGTCCCGGCATCGACGGGAGACGAATCCCGAGAGACCCATGAGCAACTCGCATGGGGACTTCCCTTTCGTGAGGCCACAAGAGGGGGTCCCTGATGTCACCGTCGTAAGTCGAGAGCACCTGCTGCAACTCGAGAAAATCCAGGAGGTTCTCCTCTCCTGGCGAGATGAGGCCCATTTCCGCTGAGGGGTCTCGAGGCTAATCACACCTAAACTCTGGAACTTCCAAAGGGTCACTTCACACCCTTGCTGCAACTCAAGAAGTTCCCCAACATGCTCGTCTCCACTCGACAGGAAGCACGAGAGTCCCGCCCACATCCAGAGGAGACCCGTTTCCGCCATCCTAGCTAGAGAGGAGGGATACTTTCCCTGCGTGGTCGGGAAAGAATTCCCGGCGTTCCCGTCGCATCTCAAGAGGAGGCGCTCTCCACAGGAAAGGCGAGAGGAACTCCAGGATCGTTTCACCATTCCCAGAGCCCCCAGATGTCTCAGTCCATTCCAGGGAAACCTGTTTTCCCTGCACTGCCTCGACTTTCAAGCCGAGGATCGACTCACACCACGGTGGCACGTGGGACAGCCCTGTGGGAAAGCCTCGTGGGAAAGCCTCGTGGAAAGCCTCTGGAAAGCCACAGATCACTTGATACTCGCGAAGGGAAGCCGCGACACTGTTGCTAAAGCTCGGGAGGAAAGCGCACGTTCATGCCCCACTTCGAGACGAGGACTGTCTCCCCTGGGGAGACTCCAGAAGTACCCCAAGATCCATGTCAGCACTGGAGAGGAATCCTCCAGGTTCCGGCACCTGACTCCACACAAGGTCTTATGGCTCCCGGCATCGACGGGAGAGGAATCCCTAGAGGGCCCCGAGTAACTCGCATGGGGACTCGGCCTTTCCTGATATGCCACCAGAGCGGGTCCCTGAGGTCCCCGTCGTAAGTCGAGAGCACCTGCCGCAACTCGAGAAAATCCAGGAGGTTCTCCCCTCCAGGCGAGATGAGGTCCCATTTCCGCTGAGGCGTCTCGGAGGCTAATCACACCTAACCTCTGGAACTTCCAACGGGTCCTTCACACCCTTGCTGCAACTCAAGAAGTTTCCCGACATACCCGTCTCCACTCGAGAGGAAGCACGAGAGTCCCGCCCACATCCAGAGGAGCCCCGTTTCCGCCTCCTAGCTCGAGAGGAGGGATCCTTTCCCTGCGTGGTCGGGAAAGAATTCCAGGCGTTCCCGTTGAATCTCAAGAGGAGGCACTCTCCACAGGAAAGGCGAGAGGAACTCCAGGGTCGTTCCCCCATTCCCAGAGTCCCCCAGATTTCTCAGTCCATTCCAGGGAAACCTGTTTTCCCTGCACTGCCTCGACTTTCAAGCCGAGGATCGACTCACACCACGGTGGCACGTGCGACAGCCCTGTGGGAAAGCCTCGTGGGAAAGCCTCTGGGAAAGCCTCGAGGGAAAGCCACAGATCCCTTGATCCACTGCGAAGGGAAGCGTGACACTTGCTGCTACAGCTCGGGAGGAAAAGCGCACGTGCATGCCCCCACTCGAGACGAGGACTGACTCCACCTGGGGAGACTCCAGAAGTACCCCAAGATCCATGTCAGCACTGGAGAGGAATCCTCAGGTTCCGGCACCGACTCCACACAAGGTCTTAGGCCCCGGCATCGACGAGAGAGGAATCCCGAGTGATCCCCGAGCAACTCGCAAGGGGACTGGCCTTTCCTGAGGCCACCAGAGCGCGTACTTGACGTCCCGGTCGTAGTCGAGAGCACCTGCCGCAACTCGAGAAAATCCAGGAGGTTCTCCCCTCCAGGTGAGATGAGGCCCATTTCCGCTGAGGCGTCTCGAGGCTAATCACACCTAACGTCTGGAACTTCCAAAGGGTCCTTCACACCCTTGCTGCAACTCAAGAAATTTCTCCGACATCCCTGTCGCCACTCGAGAGGAACACGAGCGTCCCGCCCACATCGAGAGGAGCCCCGTTTCCGCCTCCTAGCTCGAGAGGAGGGATCCAATCCCTGCGTGGATGGGAAAGAATTCCCGGCGTTCCATGTCGCATCTCAAGAGAAGGCGCTCTCCACAGGAAAGGCGAGAGGAACTCCAGGGTGGTGCCACCATTCCCAGAGTCCCCCAGATGTCTCATTTCATTCCAGGGAAAACTGATTTCCCTGCACTGCCTCGACTTTCAAGCCGAGGATCGACTCACACCACGGTGGCACGTGGGACAGCCCTGTGGGAAAGCCTCGTGGGAAAGCCTCATGGGAAAGCCTCGAGGGAAAGCCACAGATCCCTTAATCCACTCGAAGGGAAGCGTGACACTGCTGCTACACCTCGGGAGGAAAGAGTACGTGCATGCCCCCACTAGATACGAGGACTGACTACGCTGGGGAGATTCCAGAAGTACCCCAAGATCCATGTCAGGACAGGAGAGGAATCCTCAGGTTGGAGCACCATCACCACTCAAGGTCTTAGGCCCCGGCATCGGACGGGAGAGGAATCCCGAGAGGCCCCGAGCAACTCGCATGGGGACTGGCCTTTCTTAAGGCCACCAGAGTGGGTCCCTGAGGTCCCCGTCGTAAGTCGAGAGCACGTGCAGCAACTCGAGAAAATCCAGGAGGTTCTCCCCTCCAGGCGAGATGAGGCCCATTTCGCTGAGGCGTATCGAGGCTAATCACACCTAAACTCTGGAACTTCCAAAGGGTCCTTCACACCCTTGCTGCATCTCAAGAAGTTCCCCAACATATCCGTCTCCACTCGAGAGGAACTACGAGTGTCCCGCCCTCATCCAGAGGAGCCCCATTTACCCCTCCTAGCTTGAGAGAAGGGATCCTTTCCCTGCGTGTTCGGTAAAAAATTCTCGGAGTTTCCGTCGCATACTCAAGAGGAGGCGCTCTCCACAGGAAAGGCGAGAGAAACTCCAGGGTCGTGCCACCATTCCCAGAGTCCCCCAGATGTCTCAGTCCATTCCAGGGAAACCTGTTTTCCCTGCACTGCCTCGACTTTCATGCCGAGGAACGACTCACACTACGGTGGCACGTGGTACAAACCTGTGGGAAGCCTCGTGGGAAAGCCTCGAGGGATAGCCACAGATCCCTTGATCCACGGGAAGGGAAGCGTGAATCTGCTGCTTCAGCTCGGGAGGAAAGCTCACGTGCATGCTCCCACTCGAGACGACGAAAGACTCCCCTGGGGAGACTCGAGAAGTAGCCCAAGATCCATGTCAGCAATGGAGAGGAATCCTCAGGTTCCGGCACCGACTCCACACAAGATCTTAGGCCCCGGCTCGACGGGAGAGGAGTCCCGAGAGGCCCCCGAGCAACTCGCCTGGGTACTGGCCTTTCCTGAGGCCACCAGAGCGGGTCGCTGAGGTCCCCATCGGAAGTCGAGAGCACCTGCCGCAACAAGAGAAAATCCAGGTGGATTTCCCCTGAGGCGAGATGAGGCCCATTTCTGCTGAGGTGTCTCGAGGCTAATCACACCAAACCTCTGGAACTTCCAAAGGGTGATTCACACCCTTGCTGCAACTCAAGAAGTTCCCAGACATACCCGTCTCCACTTGAGAGGAAGCACGAGAGTCCCGCTCACATCCAGAGGAACCCCGTTTCCGCCTCCTAGCTCGAGAGGAGGGATCATTTCCTTTCGTGGTCGGGAAAGAATACCCAGCGTTCCCGTCGCTTCTCAAGAGGAGTCGCTCTCCACAGGAAAGGCGAGAGGAACTCCAGGGTGGTGCCACCATTCACAGAGTCCCCCAGATGTCTCAGTCCATTCCAGGGAAACCTGTTTTCCCTGCACTGCCTCGACTTTCCTGCCAAGGATAGACTCACACCACGGTGGCACGTGGGACAGCCCTGTGGGAAAGCCTCGTGGGAAAGCCTTATGGGAAAGCCTCGTGAGGAAGCCTCGAGGGAAAGCCACTGATCCCTTGATCCACGCGACGGGAGCATGACACTGCTGCTACACCTCGGGAAGAAAGCGCAGGTGCATGCCCCCACTCGAGACGAGGAGTGACTCCCATGGGGAGACTCCAGAAGTACCCCAAGATCCATGCCAGCACTGGAGAGGAAACCTCAGGTTCTGGCACCGACTCCACACAAGTTCTTAGGCCCCAGCATCGACGGAAGAGGAATCGCGAGAGGCCCCGAGCAACTCGAATGGGGAATGGCCTTTCCTGAGGCCCCAGAGCGGGTCCCTGAGTATCCCCGTCGTAAGTCGAGAGCACCTGCCCTAACTCGAGAAAATCCAGGAGGTTCTCCCCTCCAGGCGAGATGAGGCCCATTTCTGCTGAGTCATCTCCAGGCTAATCACACCTAACCTCTGTAACTTACAAAGGGTCCTTCCCATCCTTGCTGCAACTCAAGAAGTTCCCCGACATACCCGTCTCCTCTCGAGAGGAAGCACGAGAGTCCCGCCCACATCAAGAGGAGCCCCGTTTCCGCCTCATAGCTTGAGAGCAGGGATCCCTTCCCTGCGTGGTCGGGAAAGAATTCCCGGCGTACCCGTCGCATCTCAAGAGGAGGTGCTCTCCACAGGAAAGGCGAGAGGAACTCCAGGGTCGTGCCACCATTCCCAGAGTCCCCCAGATGTCTCAGTCCATTCCAGGGAAAACTATTTTCCCTGCACAGAATCGACTTTCAAGCCTAGGATCGACTCACACCACGGTGACACGTGGGACAGACCTGTGGGCAAGCCTCGAGGGAAAGCCTCGAGGGAAAGCCACAGATCCTTTGATCCACGCGAAGGGAAGTGCGACACTGCTGCTACAGCTCGGAAGGAAAGCGCACGTGCATGCCCCCACTTGAGACGAGGACTGACTCCCCTGGGGAGACTCCAGAAGTACCCCAAGATCCATGTCAGCACTGGAGAGGAATCCTCAGGTTCCGGCACTGACTCCACACAAGGTCTTAGGCCCCAGCATCGACGGGAGAGGAAACCCGAGAAGCTGCCGAGAGGTCCCCGAACAACTCGCATGGGGACTGGCCTTTCCTGAGGACACCAGAGCGGGTCCCTGAGGTCCCCGTCGTAAGTCGAGAGCACCTGCCACAACTCGAGAAAATCCAGGAGGTTCTCCCCTCCAGGCGAGATGAGGCCCATTTCCGCTGAGGCGTCTCGAGGCTCATCACACCTAAACTCTGGAACTTCCAAAGGGTCCTTCACACCCTTGCTGCAACTCAAGAAGTTTCCGCAACATTCCCGACTCCACTCGAGAGGAAGCACGGGAGTCCCGCCCACATCCAGAGGAGCCCCGTTTCTGCCTCCTAGCTCGAGAGGAGGGATCCTTTCCCTGCGTGGTGGGGAAAGAATTCCCGGCGTTCCCGTCGCATCTCAAGAGGAGGCGCTCTCCACAGGAAAGGCGAGAGGAACTCCAGGGCCGTGCCACCATTCCCAGAGTCCCCCAGATGTCTCAGTGCATTCCAGGGAAACCTGCTTATCCTGCACTGCCTCGACTTTCAAGCCGAGGATCGACTCACACCACGGTGGCAGGTGGGACAGCGCTGTGGGAAAGCCTCGTGGGAAAGCCTCGTGGGAAAACCTCGAGGGAAAGCCACAGATACCTTGATCCACTCGAAGGGAAGCGTGACACTGCTGCTACGGCTGGGGAGGAAAGCGCACGTGCATGCCCCCTCTCGAGACGAGGACTGACTCCCCTGGGGAGACTCCAGAAGTACCTCAAGATCCATGTCAGCACTGGAGAGGAATCCTCAGGTTCCGGCACTGGCTCCACACAAGATCTTATGGCCCGGCATCGACGTGAGAGGAATCCCGAGAGACCCCGGAGCAACTCGCATGGGGACTGGCCTTTCCTGACGCAACCACAGCGGGTCCCTGAGGTCCCCGTCGTAAGTCGAGAGCACCTGCCGAAACTCGAGAAAATCCAGGAGGTTCTCCACTCCAGGCGAGATGAGGCCCATTTCCGCTGAGGCGTTTCGAGGCTAATCACACCTAAACTCTGGAACTTTCAAACGGTCCTTCACACCCTTGCTGCAACTCAAGAAGTTCCCCGACATACCCGACTCCACTCGAGAGGAAGAACGAGAGTCCCGCCCACATCCAGAGGAGCCCCGTTTCCGCCTCCTAGCTCGAGAGGAGGCATCCTTTCCCTACGCGGTCGGGAAAGAATTCCCGGCGTTCCCGTCGCATCTCAAGTGGAAGCGCTCTCCACAGGAAACGCGAGAGGAACTCCAGGGTCGTGCCACATTCCCAGAGTCCCCCAGATGTCTCAGTCCATTCCAGGGAAACCTGTTTTCCCTACACTGCCTCGACTTTCAAGCCGAGGATCGGCTCACACCACGGTGGCACGTGGGACAGCCCTGTGGGAAAGCCTCGAGGGAAGCCCCTGATCCCTTGATCCACGCGAAGGGAAGCGTGACACTGCTGCTACAGCTCGGGAGGAAAGCGCACGTGCATGCCTCCACTCGAGACGAGGACTGACTCCCCTGGGGAGACTCCAGAAGTACCCCAAGCTCCATGTCAGCACTGGAGATGAATCCTCAGGTTCCGGCACTGACTCCACACAAGGTTTTAGGCCCAAGCATCGACGGGAGAGGAAACCCGAGAGGCCCCCGAGAGGCCCCCGAAAAACTCGCAAGGGGACTGGCCTTTCCTGAGGCCGCCAGAGCGGGTCCCTGAGGTCCCCGTCGTAAGTCCAGAGCACCTGCCGCAACTTGAGAAAATCCAGGAGGTTCTCCCCTCCAGGCGAGATGAGGCCCATTTCCGCTGAGGTGTCTCGAGGCTAATCACAACTAACATCTGGAACTTCCAAAGGGTCCTTCACACCCTTGCTGAAACTCAAGAAGTTCCCCGACATACCCGAATCCACTCGAGAGGAAGCACGAGAGTCACGCCCATATCCAGAGGAGCCCCGTTTCCGCCTCCTAGCTCGAGAAGAGGGATCCTTTCCCTGCGTGGTCGGGAAAGAATTCCCGGCGTTCCCGTCGCATCTCAAGTGGAGGCGCTCTCCAAAGGAAAGGCGAGAGGAACTCCAGGGTCGTGCCACATTCCCAGAGTCCGCCAGATGTCTCAGTCCATTCCAGGGAAACCTCTTTTCCCTGCACTGCCTCGACTTTCAAGCCGAGGATCGACTCACACCACGGTGGCACGTGGGACAGCCCTGTGGGAAAGCCTCGTGGGAAAGCCTCGAGGGAAAGCCACAGATCCCTTGATCCACGCGAAGGGAAGTGCGACACTGCTGCTACAGCTCGGAAGGAAAGTGCACGTGCATTCCCCCACTTGAGACGAGGACTGACTCCCCTGGGGAGACTCCAGAAGTACCCCAAGATCCATGTCAGCACTGGAGAGGAATCCTCATTTTCCGGCACCGGCTCCACACAAGATCTTAGGCCTCTGCATCGACGGGAGAGGAATCCCGAGAGGCCCCCGAGCAACTCGCATGGGGACTGGCCTTTCCTGACGCCACTACAGCGGGTCCCTGAGGTTCCCATCGTAAGTCGAAAGCACCTGCCGCAACTCGAGAAAATCCAGGAGGTTCTGCCCTCCAGGCGAGATGAGGCCCATTTCCACTGAGGCGTCTCGAGGCTAATCACACCTAACCTCTGGAACTTCCAAAGGGTCCTTCACACCCTTGCTGCAACTCGAGAAGTTCCCCGATATATTGTTTCCACTCGAGAGGAAGCACGAGAGTCCCGCCCACATCCAGAGAAGCCCCGTTTCCGCCTCCAAGCTCGAGAGGAGGGATCCTTTCCCTACGCGGTCAGGAAAGAATTCCCGGCGTTCCCGTCGCATCTCAAGTGGAAGCGCTCTCCACAGGAAACGCGAGAGTAACTCCAGGGTCGTGCCCCATTCCCAGAGTCCCCCAGATGTCTCAGTCCATTCCAGGGAAACCTGTTTTCCCTGCACTGCCTCGACTTTCAAGCCGAGGATCGACTCTCACCACTGTGGCATGTGGGACAGACCTGTGGGAAAGCCTCGTGGGAAAGCCTCGAGGGAAAGCCACAGATCCCTTGATACACGCGAAGGGAAGCGCGACACTGCTGCTACAGTTCGGGAGGAAAGCGCACGTGCATGCCCCCACTCGAGACGAGGACTGACTACCCTGGGGAGACTCCAGAAGTACCCCAAGATCCATGTCAGAACTGAGAGAGGAATTCTCAGTTTCCGACACCGACTCCACACAAGGTCTTAGGCCCTGGCATCGATGGGAGAGGAATCCCGAGAGGACCCCGAGCAAATCGCATGGGGACTGGCCTTTCCTGAGGCCACCAGAGCGGGTCCCTGAGGTCCCCGTCGTAAGTCGAGAGCACCTGCCGCAACTTGAGAAAATCCAGGAGGTTCTCCCTTCTTGGCGAGATGAGGCCCATTTTCACTGAGTTCTCTCAAGTCTAATCACATCTAACCTCTGGAACTTCCAAAGGGTCCTTCACACCCTTTCTGCAATTCAAGCAGATCACCAACATACCAGTCTCCACTCGAGAGGAAGAACGAGAGTCCCGCCCGCATCCAGAGGAGCCCCGTTTCCGACTCCTAGCTCGAGAGGAGGGATCCTTTCCCTGCGTGGTCGGGAAAGAATTCCCGGCGTTCCATCGCATCTCAAGAGGGGGCGCTCTCCACAGGGAAGGCGAGAGGAACTCCAGGGTCGTGCCACCATTCCCAGAGTCCCACAGATGTCTTAGTCCATTCCAGGGAAACCTGTTTTCCCTGCACTGCCTCGACTTTCAAGAAGAGGTTCGACTCACACCAAGGTGGCAGGTGGGACAGTCGTGTGGGAAAGCGTCGTGGGAAAGCGTCGTGGGAAAGCCTCGAGGGAAAGCCACAGATCCCTTGATCCTCGCGAAGGGAAGCTCAACACTGCTGCTACAGCTCGGACGAAAGCGCACGTGCATGCCCCCGACTCGAGACGAGGACTGACTCCCCCTGGGGAGACTCCAGAAGTACCCCAAGATCCATGTCAGCACTGGAGAGGAATCCTCAGGTTCCGGCACCGGACTCCACACAAGGTCTTAGGCCCCGGCATCGACGGGAGAGGAATCCCTAGAGGCCCCGTGCAACTCGCATGGGACTGGCCTTTCCTGAGGCCACCAGAGGGGGTCCCTGTGTTCCCCGTCGTAAGTCGAGAGCACCTGCCGCAACTCGAGAAAATCCAGGAGGTTCTCCCCTCCAGGCAAGATGAGGTCCATTTGCGCTGAGGCGTCTCGAGGCTAATCACACCTAACCTCTGGAACTTCCAACGGGTCCTTCACACCCTTGCTGCAACTCAAGAAGTTTCCCGACATACTCGTCTCCACTCGAGAGGAAGCACGAGAGTTCCGCCCACATCCAGAGGAGCCCCGTTTCCGCCTCCTAGCTCGAGAGGAGGGATCCTTTCCCTGCGTGGTCGGGAAAGAAATTCCAGCGTTCCCGTTGAATCTCAAGAGGAGGCACTCTCCACAGGAAAGGCGAGAGGAACTCCAGGGTCGTTCCCCCATTCCCAGAGTCCCCCAGATTTCTCAGTCCATTCCAGGAAAACCTGTTTTCCCTGCACCTGCCTCGACTTTCAAGCCGAGGATCGACTCACACCCACGGTGGCACGTGCGACAGCCCTGTGGGAAATCCTCGTGGGAAAGCCTTGTGGGAAAGCCTCGAGGGAAAGCCACAGATCCCTTGATCCATGCGAATAGAAAGTGTGACATTGCTGCTACAGCTCGGGAGAAAAGCGCTCGTGGCATGCCCCCACTCGAGACGAGGACTGACTCCACTGGGGAGACTCCAGAAGTACCCCAAGATCCATGTCAGCACTGGAGTGGAATCCTCAGGTTCCGGCACCGACTCCACACAAGGTCTTAGGCCCCGGCATCGACGAGAGAGGAATCCCGAGTGATCCCCGAGCAACTCGCAAGGGGACTGGCCTTTCCTGAGGCCACCAGAGCGCGTACTTGAGTCCCGGTCGTAGGTCGAGAGCACCTGCCGCAACTCGAGAAAATCCAGGAGGTTCTCCCTCCAGGTGAGATGAGGCCCATTTCCGCTGAGGCGTCTCGAGGCTAATCACACCTAACGTCTGGAACTTCCAAAGGGTCCTTCACACCCTTGCTGCAACTCAAGAATTTCTCGACATACCAGTCGCCACTCGAGAGAACACGAGAGTCCCGCCACATCGAGAGGAGCCCCGTTTCCGCCTCCTACTCGAGAGAGGGATCGGACTTCCCTGCGTGGATGGGAAAGAATTCCCGCGTTCCTGTCGCATCTCAAGAGAAGGCGCTCTCCACAGGAAAGGCGAGAAGGAACTCCAGGGTGGTGCCACCATTCCCAGAGTCCCCCAGATGTCTCAGTTCATTCCAGGGAAAACTGATTTCCCTGCAATGTCTCGACTTTCAAGCCGAGGATCGACTCACACCACGGTGGCACGTGGACAGCCCTGTGGGAAAGCCTCGTGGGAAAGCCTCATGGGAAAGCCTCGAGGGAAA
>NW_017216874.1:0-12902 GCF_001704415.2 Capra hircus | reverse complement strand
TAACCTAGAGAGGTGGGAATGCGTGCGAGGTGGGAGGGAGATTCCAGAGCAAGAGACATAGGTACACCTATGGTTAATTCATGTGGATGTATGACAAATCAAACCAATATTGTAAAGCAATGATCAATCAACTAAAAAGAAATAACTGTTTAAAAAAATATGAACATACACACAAACTTTGCAACAGGTAACTCCATTTTAAAAAACTATTGAAATTTTTAGAAAACTACAAAGTTCTACATGACCTTCGGTCTGGTGATCAGGTCTAACATACACAGAACAAGCCAACTTACCCAATTATGAATACAAATGAGTTAACACATTGCCTTTTATCATTTCATACATTTACCCTGTGGAGGACCTTACTCGAGAGAACCAAAAAGAAACTGCTAAATGAACCACGGACCACCCACCCTGGCCAGGCAACAGAGAAAAGAAAACACTTGCAGGAGTCATCTCACAACAGGAGGTCCTGGGAAGGAACAAGGAACGAACAAGCTACACCAACCAGAATTCTGGAGAGGTCAGGAGATGGAGGCTCCAGTTCAGAGGTCCTACAACCTCCAGGATGCACTTCGCTGAATCCATCTCGGCTGAGTGATGCGTGTGCCCCCAAGAAGGATCCCAATTCAGAATGCCTGGCAAGAGACAAACCAGAAATGAACCCGATGACCATAAAACCTGAGAGTGCGAGCCACGTGACAGAGTGGTTCTCTCCGTTTCCCTCACCCTCCTGCCCTCCACCCCGGCAGCCCTTCCCAATGAAGCCTCTCGCTTGGACAGCACCTCTCCTCAGACAACTCATTGCCCAGTGTCAGACAAGAACTCACTCTCAAGCCCTGGAAGGAACCCCCTTCCTTCATCAAAAGCAATATCCAGGAGAAAAGAGCTTCAAAACGCTATCTTGCAGAGAGAAGGAAATCAGACAAGGCAATGGCAGCCCCCTCCAGTACCACTGCCTGGAGAATCCCACGGACAGAGGAGCCTGGTAGGCTGCAACCCGGGTCACTAAGAGTCGGACACGACTTCACTGAGTGACTTCACTTTCACTTTTCACTTTCATGCACTGGAGGAGGACATGGCAACCCACTCCAGTGTTCTTGCCTGGAGAATCCCAGGGACAGAGGAGCCTGGTAGGCTGCTGTCTATGGGGTCGCGCAGAGTCAGGCACGACTGAAGCGACGCGCAGCAGCAGCAGAGAAGGAAATGGCACCACCTGCAGTACTCTGGTCTCAGAAATCCTAGGGACAGAGGAGCTTGGTGGGCTACAGTCCAAAAGCAGGGCATTTCTGACGGAGGAAACAGTCCCAGGGAAGCTGAGCTGCTCACCAAAGGCCCCAGAGCTTTGGATAGCACACCAGAGCTGTGGCTGAGGATTCCCAGCTGCCATGCCTCTTGATCCTGGCCTCTTTCACTAGATACGTGTGTGGAAAACTAGAATCTCAAATATGCCCTGGTGGTTCCATAGTCAAGAATCCACCTGCCAGTGCTGGAGATGCATGTGCGATCCCTAGGATGGGAAGATGCCACATCCTATGGAGCCGTGTGCCACAACTGCCGAGCCTGTGCTCTAGATCCTGGAAGCCACGATGCCGAGTTCACATGCCGCAGCCACTGAAGCCCGTGAGCCTGTGCCCCTCAACAAGAGGACACACTGCAGTGAGAAGCCTGCAAACTACTAGTTATGGCCCATGCTCACCAAAACTAGAGAAAAAGCCCACACACAAAGATGCAACACAGCCAACAATCAATAAAACTCTTTCCTAAAAAATGCACATCTGACAAAGAAACTGTACTCGAATTGTCCAAGAACACTAGAGCAAACAAGCCCATTCATAATTGGTAACGACTGAAATAGACACCTGGCCACTGAGGGTATATTGATAGTAAACTATCATACAAAAACATACTCAAGATACTGGTGCGATGCACGCAGAGCCCCCTTTTGAAAGACAATCTGACAGTTTTTTTTTTTTCAGTAACCACGTGGGACAAGCACTGAATTCTGTGTATGACAAGCGGTGGAAGCCAGGTATCTTACCATTGGAAGGCAAAGTTCCAGATAAACAAAAGGAAACGTTACAATGTCCATGTCGTGGTGGATCAGGTTGGAGACATCATCACAAATTACCTTTAACTGAATATGTTCAAAGGTGAGCTGGAATACATGGAGATATATCTCCATGTTGTCAGCTGAGCATATTGAGCTCCTACATGTATGTTTTAAATATCCTTCTCTAATAAAAGGGAACAGGAAACATCTCCGATGGCCTGGTGGTAAAGAAGCTGCCTACCGATGCAGGGAACACGGGTTCAATTCCTGTGTAGAAGATTCCACACGCCCAGGGGCAATGAAGCCCTTGCACAACTCTTGACGTTTGCATGCTCCAGAGCCCAAGTTCTGCACACAGAGAAAGCACTGCAATGAGAAGCCATGGCACAGCAACTAGAAGGTAGCCTCTGCTCACTACAACTAGACAAAGGAGCAATAAAGACCCAGCACAGTCAAAAATAATGTCATGTTAAAAAAAGGACAGTTCTTTGAAGAAATGACTGAGACTAGGGGTGAGACTGTAAATATATGAGCCAGGGTCATCTTCAATTATGAGAAATTAAAGAAACTAAAGACAACTATCAAGCTGTCCAAACGGATACAAATGAATGACGACACAGTGTTATCTGTATACACCAGCAAATAACAATCTGAAAGGGAATTGAAACAAACAATTCCCCTTCAATCATGTCAACATTAATAAAAGACTTTGCTATGGATGGAATGAGGATGACAAGACTGGCACACTGGAAATGATACATGATTGCGGAAAAATACCCTCAAGCCATGGACAGAGACTCCATAGCGATGACAAGACTTCAGTTGGCAATACCGTGGAATGCATCTGCCATCTGAAATGAAGATTCAATATGAATTACAAAAGGCTGAAAGGTGGCTGCTAAACCACAAAAGATGCCAGCATTCTTGGCCTCCAGAGGAGAATTCAATCCAGGGCAAGTGACGAAGCTTGATGGCTCAGAGGTTTTCTGTGAAAAAGTTTGATTCAAGTAGAAAAGAGATCGAGAGAGCTGCTGACGTAGACATTCAAAGGGGGAAGAAAGAGTACCCCCTGCTAGTCTTTAGCCAGATGTTATACAGCCACTAGCAGTCTGCTAAGGAAAGAAAGACAATGTCTCAGAGAATGGCACCAGGCCCCTCACCCACAGCATGCATTGAGATCACATTGGCAGCAGATGAGTCATCCCAGGCCAGAAAATGATGGACATGAATCTTGAAGAAAGGCAGATTTCCAAGCAAATATATAGTTTCATTCACAGAGGTTAAGAGAACCAGGTATGAGTAAGACAAACCGGTTTGTCGAGTCGTTTCTGAGCCCTTAGGGGGAACTGACCTGAAGACAGTACATTAACATACCTTAAGACAAACATTTCATAAGAACAATGCATTGCTTAGTTCAAGGTTTGAGAAAAGTTAAATTCAGGTGGAGCCAGGAGTTGTCATGGCAACGCAGAATTTTCAGAGAAACCTCCTTTTACATTTGTAACAAGATGGAGAAAAAAAAAAAACGCAGCACTCTTTGGTCTCCTGCCTCTTAAGAGAGAGAAAAAAACGTCTGACACTTGCAGTTTATTTTCTCTGTCTGGAGACCCCTGGCCTTCCTGCCTGTTATCCTCTCCAGGCCTGTAGGAAGCAATACACTCGGCTGCTTGGGAAAAGCGCGTGGGTCTGAGCTGTCTGCAAAGGGGTGAAGCGGTAAAACCCTTGGCCCAAAGGCGAGGCTTTTCTGCGATCGCCATTTCAGTCGGCTCCGAGACTGCAAACAAAGAGGGCAGAAGACATGGTTCCCTGCTCCGCCGAGTCCGAGTTCCCTTACCTGTGGTCCACAGCCCTGCGCTCTGCTCGCTGGATGCCAATCGACGGGGACCCAGGAGCCCACGAAACGAGCAGTCCCAGCTGCAATGGCGAGCCCTGAGAGCACAACTGGGGACCCCTGGCCCCGAGGCGCCGCCATGTTCACCCCGCCCCAGACCCGCTCCCGTGAGCCGCGCCCCTGACCAGCCGCCCAGGCTCGCCCCGCCCCCGACGCGCGCACGGTGCGCCCCGCCCCACGCCCCCTGCCAGGCCAGGCCCGGGACCGCGACTGCCTCCAGGGGAAACACAAGGACAAGCAGATCCACCCCACCGAGACAACCCAAGCTTTTTCTCAGCTGATCTGTCTATGATTTAGGGATAAAAAGCAAAGATGACCTAGGACAGCCATGATATTCTATAGAGCCAGACCCTGGCGCGCGGAGGCTTGAAGAGGGCCCGGAGCGCTGCCTGAAACAGCAAGCCTCTGTAGCGTAGCGGTTAGGCAGGCTGGTAAGTCAGGCAGACTAGGGTCTGTAGGTCAGGAGTTCAAGTCCCGGGTTTAACTCTTTCCCTTTTAGGGGGCGGGGGACCACAAGAGGCGGGGCTTAGACCAGAAAAGTTTCTTTTTATTTTAGAGGTTTATTGTGAAGCTTAGGGTTAGGGTTCGGGCAACCCCCAACTCGCTCGGGTTCGGGTTCAGGGTTAGGGTTAGAATTCGGGGAACCCCCTCTTCTTAGAGTTCGGGTTTGGGTTAGGGTTCAGGTCAGGGTCAGGGTTCAGGTTATGGTTAGGGCTTAAAGTGAGCGCTAATGGGGCCCATAGTTCTTTATTAGCCTGCCCTGGTGGGCCGAGGCTTGAAGAGTGCCTGGGAGCAGCATGAAACCCAGGGGGCTTTGTTAGCATAGCGGTTAGGCTGACGGCTGAGTAAACATGCAATCTGGCTTTGTGGGTCAGAAGTTCAAGTCCGGGCTTGCCTTTTTTGCTTTGAGCGGGTGGGGGACCGCAAGGGCGGGGCTTAGGCCAGAAAAGTTTCTTTTTCTTTTAGAGTTTAATTGTTAGGGTTAGGGTTAGGGTTAGGGTGCCGGCATCCCCTCAACTTGTTAGGGTTCAGGTTCAGAGTTCGGGTTACGGGAATCCCCTCCCTTCTTAGGGTTTGGATTTGGGTTCGGGTTAGGGTTCAGGGTTCGGGTTTGGGTAAGGTTTGGGGTTTTCGCGGTTCTAGTTTTTGGGGTTCGATTAGGGGTTCAAGGTTCAGCTTAGGGTTTGGGGTTTGGGGATCAGGTTATGGGTTCTCGGTTCAGATTAGGGGTTTGCAGTTGGGTTTTGGGTTTGAGGATCGGGTTAAGGGTTTGGGGTTTGGGGCTCGCGGTTTGAGTTTGGGGCTTGGGATTGGGTTTGGGATCAGGTTAGGGGTTCTCGGATTGGTTTAGAGGTTCGCAGTTGGGTTGGGGTTTGAGGTTAGGGTTAGGGTTTGGGGTTTGAGGTTCACGGTTGGGTTGGGGATTTGGGATTCGGTTAGGGGTTTGGGGTTCGCGGTTTGGGTTTGGGGTTTGGGTTAGGGGTTCGCGGTTAGGATTTGGGGTTTGGGTTCCGGGTAGGGATTCTCGGTTCGGGTTAGGGGTTGGCAGTTTAGGTTAAGGCTTAGGGGTTGGGGTTTGGAGTTTGGGATTTGGGTGATTCGCGGTTTGGGGTTCCAGTTATGGGTTTGGGTTTGGGTTGAGGGTTGGGGGGGGATTAGGGGTTCGGTTTCTGGGTTGACGGTTTGGGTTAGGGATTAGGGTTTAGGATTTGGGTTTGGGGTTTGGGGATTCAGGTTTGAGGTTCCGATTAGGGGTTGAGTATGTGAGGTTTGTGGTTCGGGGGTCGAGATTTGAGGTTTGGGGTTTGGGGTTCAGGGGATTGGGTTCATGGTTTGGGGTTGGGGGTGTGAGGTGCAGTTCGAGTTTTGCTGTTCGGGTTAGGAGTTAGGGGTTGGCAGTTCGGGGTTCGGCTTAGAGGTTTGGGGTGTGCGGTTTTGGATTTGAGGTTTGGGGTTCCGGTTAGGGGTTTGGGTTTGGGGTTCGGTTAGCAGTTTGGAGTTTGGGTTTGGGGGTTGGGGTTTCGGGGTTTGGGGTTCGGTTTGGTGTTCGCGTTTGGGATTGGGGGTTGGGATTTGGGGTTCAGGTTAGGGGTTTTGCGATTCGGGTTAGGGGTTTGGGGTTCGGTTCGGGTGGGTTTAGGGTTTGGGTTCAGGGTTGGGGTTCGGTTTAGGTGTGCGGTTTGGGTTTGGGTTTGGGGTTCGGGCTAGTGGTTTGGGTTCGGGGTTGGGTTCTGGATTGGGGTTCGGAGTTATGGATTCGGGGTTTGGGCTACGTGTTTCAGGATTTGCGGTTCGGGGCTTGAGGGTCGGGGTTTGGTTTGGGGTTTAGGGCTCGGGTTAGGGTTTGGTTAGGGTTAGGGTTCACGGTACGGGTTAGGTGTTTGGGGTTCGGAGATTGGGGATTGGGTTAGGGTTTTGAGTTCGGGTAAGGGGTTTGGAGTTCCCGTTCAGGGTTTGGGTAGCGGTTGGGATAGGGGTTCAGATTCAGGATATGGGGTTTGGGGTTCGGGTTCCATGTTTGGGTATGTGGTTCTGGGTTTGGGTATGTGGTTCATTGTTTGGGTTTGAAAGCCCTCCTTGCAGGGAGCTAGGTGCGCCTCCAGTACGGCAGAGATCTAGCCCTGCTCAGAGCCCCGATCTGGCAGAGTTCCCGTCGCGAGGCTGCTCTGCCGGGGGCTAGCCTTGCCCAGACTTGCCTTGCTTTTTGTCTCCCTCCCCAGGAAGGAGCTGGCTGCGCGAGCCTGGGAGACTCCACTGGTGCCTTCCTTGCCTCAGCTCCAATCCTGCCTTGCCTTTGCACATAGGTGCCAGGCGTCGTTGGGGAGGGCTTAGAGGGTGGTGGGTTGCACACTGCCAAGGGCTTCAGCAGTGAGAGCTCTGTCAGAGGGAAGGGAAGGGCAACTGCAGGGCTCCTCCAGCGGTTGCTTGGCCGCCCAGAATCAGCGCCGCATCGAGAGCACCAGGCTCCCAGGGCCCCTGGCTGGCGTTTTCAGCCCCGCACACACGGAGGCTTATTCCTTGGGCGCCCAGAAAGTGTATGACAGACGTAGGTTCCCAAGCACTCTCCCCCAGCAGAGACATATAGGCGGTTGGGGCCTGATCCTGCGTGTCTGGGTTCCCGCCACAGCCCCAACTCAGGGGAAGCAGCCCCTGAGGCAAGACCTGCTGGAGGAGCCCTGCGCGCCCGCCTGATAGGCGAGAGCACCACCAGCAGGGAAGCGAGCCTCCTCGGGGGAAGAGGAGGCAGCCCAGCCCCGTCAAGCGGAAAGCCCTGCTTGCAAGGAGCTAAGTGCCCCTCCAGTACGGCAGAGCTCTAGCTCTGCTCAGAGCCCCGATCTGGCAGAGTCCTGGCGCGAGGCTGCTCTGCCGGGGGCTAGCCTTGCCCAGACTTGCCTTGCTTTTAGGCTGCCTCCCCAGGAAGGAGCTGGCTGGGCAAGCCTGGGAGACGCCACTGGTGCCTTCTTGCCTCAGCTCCAATCCTGCCTTGCCTTTGCACATAGGTGCCAGGCGTCGTTGGGGAGGGCTTAGGGGGTTGGGTTGCTCACTGCCAAGGGCTTCAGCAGTGAGAGCTCTGGCAGAGGGAAGCGAAGGGCAACTGCAGGGCTCCTCCAGCGGTTGCTTGGCCGCCCAGAATCAGCCCCGCACACACGGAGGCTGATTCCTTGGGCGCCCAGAAAGTGTATGACAGACGTAGGTTCCCTAGCACTCTCCTCCCTAACAGAGACATGTGCAGGTGTTTGGGGCCTGATCCTGCGTGTCTGGGTTCCCGCCCACAGCCCCAACTCAGGGGAAGCAGCCCCTGAGGCAAGACCTGCTTGAGGAGCCCTGCGCCCCCCGCCTGATAGGCGAGTGCACAGCCAGCAGGGAAGCGAGCCTCCTCGGGGAAGAGGAGGCAGCCAGTCCCCTTCAAGCTGAAAGCCCTGCTTACACGAAGCTAAGTGCGCCTCCAGTACGGCAGATCTCTAGCTCTGTTCAGAGGCCCGATCTGGCAGAGTTCCTGGCGCCAAGATGCTCTGCTATAGGCGAGCCTTGCGCAGACTTGCCTTCCTTTTAGGCTCCCTCCCCAGGAAGGAGCAGGCTGTGTGAGGCTGGGAGACGCCACTGGCGCCTTCCTGGCTTCAGATCTGCCCCTGCCTTGCCTTTGCACTTAGGTCCCAAGCGTCCTTGAGGAGGGCTTAGGGGCTGGTGCTTTGCACACTGCCAAGGGCTCCAGCAGTGAAAGCTCTGTCAGAGGGAAGCGAACGGCAACAGCAGGGCTCCTTCAGCGGTTGCTTGGCCGCCCAGACTAAGCGCCGCACGGAGAGCACCAGGCTCCCAGGGCCCCTGGCTGGGGTTTTCAGCCCCGCACACACGGAGGCTGATTCCTTGGGCGCCCAGAAAGTGTATGACAGACGTAGGTTCCCTAGCACTCTCCTCCCCAGCAGAGACATGTGCAGGTGGTTGGGGCCTGATCCTGCGTGTCTGGGTTCCCGCCCACAGCCCCAACTCAGGGGAAGCAGCCCCTGAGGCAAGACCTGCTGGAGGAGCCCTGCGCGCCGCCTGATAGGCGAGAGCACAGCCAGCAGGGAAGCGAGCCTCCTCGGGGGAAGAGAAGGCAGCCCAGCCCCGTCAAGCGGTAAGCCCTGCTTGCAGGGAGCTAAGTGCGCCTCCAGTACGGCACAGCTCTAGCTCTGCTCAGAGCCCCGATCTGGCAGAGTTCCTGGCGCGAGGCTGCTCTGCTGGGGGCTAGCCTTGCCCAGACTTGCCTTGATTTTAGGCTGCCTCCCTAGGAAGGAGCAGGCAGCAGGAGCCTGGGAGACGCCACTGGCGCCTTCCTTGCCTCAGCTCCAATCCTGCCTTGCCTTTGCACATAGGTGACAGGCGTCGTTGGGGAGGGCTTAGGGGTTGGTGGGTTTCACACTGCCAAGGGCTTCAGCAGTGAGAGCTCTGTCAGAGGGAAGGGAAGGGCAACTGCAGGGCTCCTCCAGCGGTTGCTTGGCCGCCCAGAATCAGCACCGCACCAAGAGCACCAGGCTCCCAGGGCCCCTGGCTGGGGTCTTCAGCCCCGCACACACGGAGGCTGATTCTTTGGGCGCCCAGAAAGTGTATGACAGACGTAGGTTCCCTAGCACTCTCCTCCCCAGCAGAGACATGTGCAGGTGGTTGGGGCCTGATCCTGCGTGTCTGGATTCCCGCCTACAGCCCCAACTCAGGGGAAGCAGCCCCTGAGGCAAGACCTGCTGGAGGAGCCCTGCGCCCCCACCTGATAGGCGAGTGCACAGCCATCGGGGAAGCGAGCCTCCTCGGGGGAAGAGGAGGCAGCCCAGCCCCATCAAGTTGAAAGCCCTGCTTGCACGAAGCCAAGTGCCCCTCCAGTACGGCAGAGCTCTAGCTCTGCTCAGAGCCCCGATCTGGCAGAGTTCCCGGCACGAGGCTGCTCGCCTGGGGGCGAGCCTTGCCCAGACTTGCCTTGCTTTTAGGCTCCCTCCCGAGGAAGGAGCAGGCTGCGCGAGCCTGAGAGACGCCACTGGCGCCTTCCTGACCTCAGCACCGCTCCTGCCTTGCCTTTGCACTTAGGTGCAAGGCGTCCTTGTGGAGGGCTTGGGGGCTGGTGGGTTGCACACTGCCAAGGGCTACAGCAGTGAGAGCTCTGTCAGAGGGAAGGGAAGGGCCACTGCAGGGCTCCTCCAGCGGTTGCTTGGAGGCCCAGACTCAGTGCCTCACGGAGAGCACCAGGCTCCCAGGGCCCCTGGCTGGATTCTGCAGCCCTGCACACCCGAGGCTGACTCCGTGGGCGCCCAGCAGCTGCCTCACACACCTAGCTTCCCTAGCGCTCTCCTACCCAGCAAAGTCGTGTGCAGCTGGTTGCCGCCTGCCCTTGCATTCTGTGTTCCCCCCATAGCCGCAGCTCGGGAAGAAGCCCCTGATCGAAGACCTGCAGGAAGCCCAGAGCGCCCCCGCCTGGTAGCCCAGTGAACAGCATGCATGGAAGCGAGCCTCCTCGGAGGAAGAAGAGGCATCCCAGCCCCGTGCGGCTAAAGCCTTGCTTGGACGGAGCTGACTGCGTCTCCACTACGGCAGAGCTCTAGCTCTGCTCAGAGGCCCGATCTGGCAGAGTTGCTGGCGCCAGGCTGCTCTGCCCCGGGCGAGCGTTGACCAGACTTGTCTCGGTGCTAGGCTTCCTGCCCAGGAAGGAGCATGCTGCGGGAGGCTGGGAGTCGCCACTGTCACCATCCTGGCCTCAGCTCCACTCCTACCTTGCCTTTGCACGTAGGCCCCTGGTGTCCTTGGGGAGGGTTAGGGCGGTGGCTTGCACACTGCCAAGGGCTCCAGCAGGGACAGCTCTGTCAGAGGGAAGGGAAGGGCAAGTGCAGGGCTCCTCCAGCGGTTGCTTGTCCACCCAGGCTCAGCGCCGCACGGAGTGCACCAGGCCCCCAGGGCCCCTGCCTGGGGTCTGCAGCCCCGCACACCCGGAGTCTGACCTCGTGGGCGCCCAGCAGCTGCCTCACACTGGAAGGTTCCTTAGCGCTCTCCTCCCCAGCCGAGACGTGTGCAGCTGGTTGGGGCCTGCCCCTTCATGTCTGGGCTTCCGCCACACAGCCCCAGCTCAGGGGAAGCAGCCCCTGAGGCAAGACCTGCAGGAGGCGCAGAGCGCCCCCAGCCTGGAGGCCGAGTGAACAGCATGCGGGGAAGCAAGCCTCCTCGGGCAAAGGAGAGGCAGCCCAGCTGCGTACGGCTAAAGCCCTGCTTGGCTGGAGCCGAGTGCACCTCCAGTACGGCAGAGCTCCAGTTCTGCTCAGAGGCCCGATCTGGCAGAGTTCCTGGCTCGAGGTTGCTCTGTCCTGGGAGAGGCTTGCCCAGACTTGCCTCGCTGCTAGGCTTCCTGCACAGGAAGGAGCAGGCTGCGCGAGGCTGGGAGATGCACTGGCGCCTTCCTGGCCTCAGCTCCGCTCCTGCCTTGCCTTTGCACCTAGGCCCCAGGCGTCCTTGGGGAGGTCTCAGGGGCCGGTGGCTTGCACACAGCCAAGGGCTCCAGCAATGAGAGCTCTGTCAGAGGGAAGGGAAGGGCAACTGCAGCGCTTCAGGTGTGCTTGGCCGCCCAGACTGAGTCCCCTCGGAGAGCACCAGGCATGAAGGCCCCTGGCTGGCATCTGCAGCCCCCAACCTGGAGACTCACTCTGTGGGCTCCATGCAGGTGCCTGAGTGACGTAGGTTCTCTAGCGTTCTCCTCCCAAGTGGAGATGTTGCAGGTGTTTTGGGGCTGCTGCAGCGTGTCTGGGCTCCTGCCCAAAGCCCCAGCTCAGGGGAAGCAAACCCTGAGCCAAAACCTGATGGAGTTGCGGCCCCCCATCCCCCCGCCTGGAAGCTGAGTGCAGAGAATGCGGGGAACCGAGCCTCCTCGGGGAAAATGAGGCAGCCCAGCCACGTGCGGTTGCAAGCCCTGGTGGGTGGAGCCCTGTGTGCCTCCAGTAAGGCAGAGCTCAAGCTCTGCTCAGTGGCCTGATCTGGCAGTGTTCCTGGCGCGAGGCTGCTCTGCCTGGGGCGAGCCTTGCCCAGACTTGCCTCACTGCTAGGCTTCCTGCCCAGGAAGGAGCAGGCTGCACGAGGCTGGGAGACTCCAATGGTGCCTTCCTGGACTCAGCTCTGCTCCTTCCTTCCCTTTGAACCTAGGCCCCAGATGTCCTTGTGGAAGAGTTAGGGGCCAGTGGGTTCCAATCTGCAGAGAGCTCTAGCAGTGAGAGCTCTGTCAGAGGGATGGGAAGTGAAACTGCAGGGCTCCTCCAGCTTTGTTTGGCCGCCCAGACTCACCGCTGTACTAGGAGCACCAGGCTCCCTGGGGCTGTGGATGGGGTCTGTAGCCCCCACACCCGGAGGCTGACTCCGTAGGCGCCTGGCCAGTGTGCCTGAAAAACGTGGGTTGGGGAGTGCTCTCCTTCCATCAGAGAAGTGCACAGGTGGTTTGGGCCTGGCCCTGCATCTCTGGGCTCCCGCCCACAGCCTCAGCTCAGGGGAAGCAGCGCCTGAGCCAAACCTGATGGAAGCGGTGCAGGAGAGATGAGGCCCTTTTATGCTGAGGCATATCCTGGCAAAACGCACATTCCCTCTGGAACTTCGAAATGGTACTTCACATTTTTGCTGCAACTCAGGAACTTTCCCAGCAATCCGATCTCCACTCGAGAGAAAAGAAAGAGGGTCCAGCAAACCACAAGAGGAGCCTCATTTCCACCTCTTAATTGGAGATGAGAGATCCTTTCCCTGCTTCGTCGGGAAAGGATTCCTGGCGTTCACGTCGCATATTAAGAGGAGGCGGTCTCAATGAGAAAGTCGAGAGGAACTACAGGGTTCGTGCCCCATTGCAAAAGTCCCCCAAATGTCTCAGTCCACTCGGAGGGACCTGATTTCCCTGCACTGCTTCGAATTTCACACCGAGTATCGAATCAAAAACGGTGTCACAGGTGACAGCACTGTGGGAAAACCTCGTGGGAAAGCCTCAAGGAAAAGTCACGGATCCCTTTAGTAAGGCGATGGGAATCCTGACACTGCTGATACAGCACGGGAGTAAAGCGGACGTGCATGTCCCCACTCGAGAGAGGACTGAGTCCACTGTGGAGATTCCAGAAGAACCCCAAGATCCATGACAGCACTGGAGAGGAATCTTCAGGTTTCAGCCCCGAGTCCACACAAGGTCTGAGGCCTCGGCATGGACTGGGGAGAAATCCGAGTGGCCCCTAGCAACTCGAATGGAGACTGGCCTTACCTAAGGCCACCAGAGCGAGTCCTTGAGGTCCCCGTCGAAACTCGAGAGGCACCTGTCGCAACACTAGAAAATCCAGGAGGTTCTCCCCTCCAGGCGAAATGAGGCCCATTTCCGCTGAGGCCTTCGAGGCTAATCACACCTAACCTCATGAACTTCGAAAGGGGCCTTCACACCCTTGCTGCAACTCAAGTAGTTCCCAGACATACCCGTCTCCACTCTCG
>NW_017216873.1:0-12903 GCF_001704415.2 Capra hircus | reverse complement strand
GTTGGAAACAGAAGAAGTAAAACTCTCACTGTTTGCAGATGAACATGATCCTCTACATGGAAAACCCTAAAGCTCCACCAAAAATTACGTAGAGCTCATCAATGAATATATAAAGGTTGCAGGATATAAAATCAACACACAGAAATCCCTTGCATTCCTATACACGAATAATGAGAAAGTAGAAAAAGAAATTAAGGAAACAATTCCATTCA
The DNA here is from genome assembly GCF_001704415.2 of Capra hircus. Lineage (NCBI taxonomy): Eukaryota > Metazoa > Chordata > Mammalia > Artiodactyla > Bovidae > Capra > Capra hircus. The sequence goes on along the minus strand of NW_017216873.1, from coordinate 12,691 downwards.
CCATTGCAACGAAAAAGAATAAAATACTTAGGAATATATCTACCTAAAGAAACTAAAGACCTATATATAGAAAACTATAAAACACTGATGAAAGAAATCAAAGAGGACACTAATAGATGGAGAAATATACCATGTTCATGGATCGGAAGAATCAATATAGTGAAAATGAGTATACAACCCAAAAGCAATTTACAAATTCAATGCAATCCCTGTCAAGCTACCAGCCACATTTTCAGAGAATTAGAACAAATAATTTCAAGATTTGTATGAAAATACAAAAAACCTCGAATAGCCAAAGCAATCTTGAGAAAGAAGAATGGAACTGGAGGAATCAACTTGCCTGACTTCAGGCTCTACTACAAAGCCACAGTCATCAAGACAGTATGGTACTGGCACAAAGACAGACATATAGATCAATGGAACAAAATAGAAAGCCCAGAGATAAATCCACACACATATGGACACCTTATCTTTGACAAAGGAGGCAAGAATATACAATGGAGTAAAGACAATCTCTTTAACAAGTGGTGCTGGGGAAACTGGTCAACCACTTGTAAAGAATGAAACTAGATCACTTTCTAACACCATACACAAAAATAAACTCAAAATGGATTAAAGATCTAAATGTAAGGTCAGAAACTATAAAACTCCTAGAGGAGAACATAGGCAAAACACTCTCAGACATAAATCACAGCAGGATCCTCTATGATCCACCTCCCAGAATTCTGGAAATAAAAGCAAAAATAAACAAATGGGATCTAATTAAAATTAAAAGCTTCTGCACAACAAAGGAAAATATAAGCAAGGTTGAAAAGACAGCCTTCTGAATGGGAGAAAAATAATAGCAAATGAAGCAACTGACAAACAACTAATCTCAAAAATATACAAGCAACTTATGCAGCTCAATTCCAGAAAAATAAACGACCCAATCAAAAAATGGGCCAAAGAACTAAATAGACATTTCTCCAAAGAAGACATACGGATGGCTAACAAACACATGAAAAGATGCTCAACATCACTCATTATTAGAGAAATGCAAATCAAAACCACAATGAGGTACCACTTCACACCAGTCAGAATGGCTGCGATCCAAAAATCTGCAAGCAATAAATGCTGGAGAGGGTGTGGAGAAAAGGGAACCCTCCTACACTGTTGGTGGGAATGCAAACTAGTACAGCCACTATGGAGAACAGTGTGGAGATTCCTTTAAAAATTGCAAATAGAACTACCTTATGACCCAGCAATCCCACTGCTGGGCATACCACACCGAGGAAACCAGAATTGAAAGAGACACATGTACCCCAATGTTCATCGCAGCACTGTTTATAATAGCCAGGACATGGAAACAACCTAGATGTCCATCAGCAGATGAATGGATAAGAAAGCTGTGGTACATATACACAATGGAGTATTACTCAGGCCGTTAAAAAGAATTCATTTGAATCAGTTCTGATGAGATGGATGAAACTGGAGCCAATTATACAGAGTGAAGTAAGCCAGAAAGAAAAACACCAATACAGTATACTAACACATATATATGGAATTTAGGAAGATGGCAATGACGACCCTGTATGCAAGACAGGAAAAAAGACACAGATGTGTATAATGGACTTTTGGACTCAGAGGGAGAGGGAGAGGGTGGGATGATTTGGGAGAATGGGAATTCTAACATGTATACTATCATGTAAGAATTGAATCGCCAGTCCATGTCTGATGCAGGGTGCAGCATGCTTGGGGCTGGTGCATGGGGATGACCCAGAGAGATGTTGTGGGGAGGGAGGTGGGAGGGGGTTCATGTTTGGGAATGCATGTAAGAATTAAAGATTTTTAAAATTTAAAAAAATAAAAATAAAAAAAAAAAAAAGAACTGGACATGGAATAACAGACTGGTTCCAAATTGGGCAAGGAGTACATCAAGGCTGTATATTGTCACCCTGCTTATTTAACTTATATGCAGAGTACATCATGCGAAATGCCAGTCTGGGTGAAGCACAAGCTGGAATCAAGATTGCCAGGAGATGTATCAATAACCTCAGACATGCAGATGACACCACCCTTATGGCAGAAAGCAAAGAACTGAAAGAGCCTCTTGATGAAAGTGAAAGAGAAGAGTGAAAAAGTTGCCTTAAAGCTCAACATTCAGAAAACTAAGATCATGGCATCCAGTTCTATCACTTTATGGTAAATAGATGGGGAAACAATGGAAACAGTGACAGACTAATTTTTGGGGCTCCAAAATCACTGCATATGTGACTGTAGCCATGAAATTAAAAGACGCTTGCTCCTTAGAAGAAAAGCTATGTCCAACCTAAACAGCATTTTCAAAAGCGGAGACATTACTTTGCCAACAAAGGTCCATCTAGTCAAAGCTATGGTTTTTCGAGTAGTCATGTATGGATGTGAGATTTGGACTATAAAGAAAGTTGAGTGTCAAAGAATTGATGTTTTTGAACTGTGGTGTTGGAGAAGACTCTTGAGAGGCCCTTGGACTGCAAGGAGATCCAACCAGTCAATCCTAAAGGAAATCAGTCCTAAATATTCATTGGAAGAACTGATGCTGAAGCTGAAACTCCAATACTTTGGCCACTTGATGCAAAGATCTGATTCACTGGAAAAGACCCTGATGCTTGGAAAGACTGAAGGCAGGAGGAGAAGGGGAGGACAGAGGATGAGATGGTTGGATGGCATCACCAACTTGGTGGACATGAGTTTGAGCAAGCTCTGGGTGTTGGTGATAGGGAAGCTTGGTGTGCTGCAGTCCATGGGATCGCAAAGAGTCGGACACGACTGAGTGACTTCACTGGACTGAACTGAACTGAGTGCTACTGATCATGTAGTACCCATTAGTCAGACAGCAATTCGACCCTGCATCGGTCTGACCTGTCATGTTCTGCCCTTACTGGTCCCACTGTTTGTGGCCATAAGGCAAAGGTCCTCCTTAGTGTTTCCCATTACCACTCCCTAACTCTCTCTCCTCAGGGGCCTCAGATCCAGATTTCTTTGGGGCCAAGACATTGGAAAATGATCAGGAAGCAGCAGCACCCATCTGCTACTCTATGTGCCTGGCTTAAAAGCTCACATTCATATTACTGAAGCTGAATGGTGGTTCTAGGCCATTGACTTCATGTAAAGGCCAAGTCCTATGGACAGATATGAGCTTTGAGTGGAAGGTACCATGCTCATTTATTCCTTATATGATTCTATCCCCAGCATAGTAGGTACTCAATAAATACTCACTGAATGAATTAATGACAATTCCAGTTTCAATTACTTAGGAAATAGAGATTCTCCAAAATTGGGATCTCAAAGAGGGAGCTTAGGCAGGATAAGACACACATGCCTTTCCTGACCTCATGCCTTTGGTTGAGATGTCATGGCATCCAAGTGATCCAGAGGATGATCCCTAAGCTCAAATTAAAGTGAACCCTGGATTCAGGGAGGTGCCATTAAGCGGCTCTCAGGCTAGAGCTGAGGAACACCTTCTTTGCCATTCCAGCAAGCCAGGTTCATGCCATGTTTTGTGCTGTTACTTCCCTAAAGCCTGATCTAACATTGCATCCTCACTTTCACTGGGTTGTTGACACTGAAGAATTGTTGGTTTAAGACATTTGACCTGAAGCCTTGAAAGTGGAAAGCCAGGCTCCCAAAGGCTGGCAGTGGTGGCAGCAGGAATCAGTGAGAAGACTTAAAAGGGAAGCTGAATCTTGGGCTTCAGTCGCTTTCCATCCGTTATGTGAAGATTCTCTTATACAGAAGAGTAATGACTTTCTTACAACTCTGTGGAGAAATTAACTGACAACACAGCATCAGTCAGGCTCTCTTGCCCCACTCTCTCATGACCTCATACCTTATGTTCTGTAAACAATGATATTGCTGACCTTGGTAGCACTGGGCCTGCACACCCACTTGGCCATGGACCACTCTTGTCTGTCTTAGTATATCAGTAGTTTTTGAAGACTCCCTGCAGCTGCTGCTGCTGCTGCCTGGAGAGAATAAAGATATCTTCACCCAGCAAGTAGGGGAGGCTCCAATGGAAGGAGGAAGCCAGTGGCCACCACAGAGCATGTGGTACCTGGTGGCCGTTGTCCTCTTTGCGTGGGCTTCGATGGAAGACTGGGAGGCGGTGAATGGGTCCCCGGATAATATTGAAAAGACATTTGAACGGTGAGCTCTCCCTTTCCAGGTAAAAAAGTATATGTGCACTGGTGCTGTCATAGTGAGGTGGATTTTATTGACTGCTTTGAAGGCGAACATAGAGAATGCTCTTCCTGATGCTGTGTGAGCACACAGAGTATTGAAAAAGCCTTACAAGTGGTGAGCTCTTGCTTGCAGGATAAAGCAGCATGCATGGCCACTGACACCATGGGGTGGATTTTGTTGACTGCCTTGAAGGTGAACATGGAGAAGTCTTTCTGTGTTGCTGTGCGAGTGCACAAAGAGTATTGTAAAGGCGTTACAAGTGGCAAACTTTTGCTTGCTGGATAAAGCAGTGCGCACTACCGCTGACACTATGGGGTGGATTTTATTGCCTGTGTTTGGCTCTCTGTGATGCTGGCGCAAGTGTGCAAACTGCAGAGATGTGCAGAGGAACTAGAGCAACAGGTACTGATGCTAGAACAAGAGCTGCATGACCTTGGGGACTATGATGTCTCAAACTATGAGATTACAGAATGTCAGGCAACTCATGCAGGGTGCACCTCATCTAACGCACAGTCTGATGAAATGGATCAATGCTGCCATCTACACGGTGTGGATGAAAGCGGGAGAGTTCCTGGATATCGTGAGTAAATAGCATACTTACGCCTAGTTAACCCAAGTGGTGAGAGAATGGGGCATGAGACAGGCGATGTTTAACCTAAGTGCCCAGAGCCCAGATGATGAGCATTTTACCGGCTGTATGTGAGACGCTGGTTTAACCAATGCTTCGCCCACCTCCTTTGGATCCCTGCCTGCTATACTTACACCCTATGTGGGGTGCCCCATCTGGCTAGCTTGAGAAACACAAAGAGGCGCTGGCAGGCTAAAGGGGTTAGGACTGTGAAAACCCCGAAGGGCAGCCGAGCTGGCAAAGGCCCCACCTGGGTGACACAGGTGCAAATGTGGGCTGATTCTCTAGCAGCAGGACTTGACAGAAATAAAATTGATAAGCAACCTAATGGTGTATTCCTAGAGCTATGGAAGCAACTGAGACTGGAGCAGCAGTTTACTAAATGTGAAAAGCGCCCACAACATGAGGTACGGGGAGTTCAGATAGAGGACTTCATGCCAACTGGAGATGTCTCTGCTGATGCCCTGTTCTGTTCTGAATAGGGCTCAAGCCAAGGTACCCATCCAGAGAGCCCAAGTGGGGACCAAAGACCCCATGTGGAACTTACCATTCACTGGTCACTGACCAGTGTACAGAGGGTAATGGTTGACATTGGTGCTGAATGCAGCCTGGTACATGGCAAACCAGAACAGTTCAATGGCCACAGTGCATATACTGAGGGCTATGGTGGCCAAAACATTGAAGTAAAGGCTGTGTCCTTGCCGTTGGAAATTGGGTGACTTCCTGTGTAAGCGTACACTGTGTACATGTCCCCGGTTCTGGAATACATTTTGAGGATAGATGTCTTAAAAGGTCTTGTGTTGCAGATATCTGTGGAAGAATTCCATCTCCAAGTGCATGTTGTGAAGGCAGTCATGAGGGGATATGCAAAGCATCCCCCATAGGTGTTGCTGAAACCCTGGAGGGCAGTGGATGGCAGACAATATTGTCTATCAGGTGGCCACAAAGAAATAGGTGCCACCATTGCTGAGCCGGCAAAAGTGGACATTGTACGTCCTGCACAGAGCCCATTCAACTCCCTGTGTGGCTTGTAGGGAAGCCTGGTGGCTCTTGGTGGATGACTGTGGACTACAGGGACCTGAATAAAGTGGTACCGCCTATGCATACTGCTGTGCTGTCAATCCACGACTTGATGGACCAGTTAACTACAGCGCTGGGCACTAATCACTATGTGGTGGGCTTAGCTAATGCTTTTTTCTCCAATAGCTATAGCTGCTGAGAGTCAAAACCAGTTTGCATTCACTTGGGAAGGGTGTCAGTGGATGTTCCAGGTCCTTCCCTAAGGATATCTGCATAGCCCAACAATCTGTCGTGGGCTCGTTGCAAGAGATTTAGAAGCACGGAACTGCCCTGCCTCAGTGAAACTGTTTCATTATATTGATGATGTGCTACTAATCTGATTCTTTTGCAGATGTAAAAAGCTGTGTCCTATGATGTAGACAGTGTACTGTAAAGGTTGTATCCTCAGATTTTAAAAGTGTAACCTAATGAGGTAACGGCTTGGCTACACTGATGCCTACATCATGCAGGGACAAAACCCATGTGAGCAATTGCCAAAGGGTGGGATCTTCCTGTTTCTTGGAGAGAAATAGCAAGTGCCTGCCATGATTGTCCCACATGTGCCCGGGAAGTTCTTCACCCCCACAGGCTGGCAGCCACCACTGGACAGGTGGTGAGCAGGAAAGTTCCTTTGACTCAATGGCAAGTGGACTTTGTAGGGCCTCTGCCATTATCAGAGAATGCCAGCTTCACTTTAACAACTATAGGTACAGCTACAGGTTTTCTGTTTGTCTGGCCATGCAAGGCTGCTGTACAAGTACCAGCACTGTACACTTAAGGCGCTTGACTACCTGAAAGCCATCTATGGCCATCTTCTGATTATAGAGAGTGGCCAGGGTACCCATTTCACCAGAAAGGAAGTCCAGGACTGGGTACAGAGGCTGGGAATTCAAGGGGTATTTCATGTCCCGTATCACCACAAGCAAAGGTCCGTCTAGTCAAAGCTATGGTTTTCCCAGTAGTCCTATATGGATGTGAGAGTTGGACTATAAAGAAAGCTAAGGACTGAAGAATTGATGTTTTTGAGCTGTTGTGCTGGAGAAGACTGAGAGTTCCTTGCACTGAAAGGAGATCAAGCCAGTCAACCCTAAAGGAAATCAGTCCTGAATATTCATTGGAAGGACTGATGCTGAAGTTAAAGCTGCAATACTTTGGGCACCTGATATGAAGAACTGACTCACTGGAAAAGAACTGATGCTGGGAAAGACTGAAAGCAGGAAGAGAAGGGGAAGACAGAGGATGAGATGGTTGGATGGCATCACCAACTTGATGGACATGAGTTTGAGCAAGCTCCGGGAGTTGCTGATGGACAGGGAAACCTGGTGTGCTGCAGTCCATGGGGTCGCAGAGTCGGACACGACTGAGTGACTGAACTGACTGACTGATGATCACCCAGAGGCAGCGGGTATGACTGAGTGATATAATGGTTTGTTAAAAACAAGGCTTACAGCTCTCTATTGATCCCGACTCATTGAAGGAGTGGACCTGACGCCTATGGGGGGCCCTTATGGGTTCTCAATGAAAAATCATGCAAGAGTGGAGTCACCCCTGTGGAGGCTCTTCTGCATCGTGCTGCTGCACCGATACAACTGCAGGCGGCAACAACAGATATTCTCCTAAAGCCTGGCTACAGAACCCATGGTTATATCCTGTTGTCAGTCCCAACGGAGATTGCACGAGGACAGACAGTGGACTGGACTTGGCTGTGGAAGATAAAGGCACCCCACATGCGGTGGGTAATTCTCCTAGCCCCATGGGGGCAGGGGCTGAACAGGACTTTCAGGTTGTACCCTGGATGACAAGCACATAGTCCCCTCGTGTGCATGTCACCTGGCCAGGACCACAGGGAGCTGCTTCAGTGTTGGAAGGTGCATTTGTGCACTCCCTGTGGTCTATCGTGAGTTCCCAGTTCTGCTCTGTGTGGAGCCACAGGATGTGAGAAACCCATGACCTGCAATGCCTTACTGGAGACTGACTGCAGGAGTGGTGGGCAGCCTGGCCAGTGCCTGGCGTTGGGTTTTACTCTGTATTGGGTGTGTAGCCTGCACTCTAGTTGTTTGTTGTTGTAGCCCTCACTGTTGTTGTGGAATGTGGATGCAAGCGGCGGCGATGTGTGCCAGAAAAAAGCCGCAGAGGGCCGAGCCTTTGTAAACAGTGGCACAGAAGACCCTGACGGAGGTGGATTGTGGGGAAATTAACTGACAACACGCGTCAGTCAGGCTCTCCTGCCCCACTCTCTCACGGCCTCATACCTTATGTTCTGTAAACAACGAAATTGCTGACCTTGGTAGAACTGGGCCTGCGCACCCACTTGTCCATGGACCACTTTTGTCTGTCTTAGTATATCAGTAGTGTTTTAAGACTCCCTGCAGCTTGCTGCTGCTGCCTGGAGAGAATAAAGATGTCTGTAGTCTCCACAGCTTCTTGAGTTTTTTTCCAGCTTCCCTGGTCGCACCTTACCTATGCTGGGTTCAGTGAACAGTGTGAGCGGCAAGACAAACTCTCAGGAGGGTACGATAGGGTTTGGGGTAGGGTTCCATGTTTGCTTCCAGGCCAGTGAGTAGCCCAGTGCTTCAGGAGTTGGAGATGGAAGGCAGCAGCCTCATCAGACCTCTCTGAGCCAGATGGGGCCTGACAAAGGGTCCGCAGCTGCAGACATACTTACAATACCTGCTGGGGAGCTAAGGCTGGTCCTGTCAGCTAGGGGCAGATGGGTTTCAGGGTCAAGGAGCCCAAGTAAACGCTGTCTCTGGGCAGTCTTGCTGCTTTTGGTGTATCATACAAAAGTGCTTCTCTGAGAAGCAAATGGGGCCTGCAATCCAGTCCATGGACCTGTCAGGCTGCCACTGCCCAGAGGGTACAACTGTTTCTAATTAGTTACAGGCGGTCCTAGGAAATCCTGGGTTTGGGTGTCTGAGACTGGCCTGAGCATGGGCTGCCTGAGAGCTCTGGGCTGGGGAATCCATGCCTGGCTCCTCTGGTGGATGTTGGGGCCAAGAGCTGGCTCTCCTCCTTGCCATGCCTGAGAAAGGTTGAACTGGGGCCTGGGATACGCTTGCCTTGCATCTGAATATGGGGCACTCACCTCCTATTCTGTCTCCTGGGGCTGACCCTTGCTCTGAGTCTGGTTAGGACAAGATCCAGGTATATCAAACCTTTACTGAGTGGCCTGCCCAAGTGAGGTACATTAGCGCATCTTAGTTTGATGCTCACCATGACCTTGGCAAGGCTGGCATCATTATGCCACATTTTAGATGAGAACAAGTGAGATTCAAAGGGTGGCAGTGACTTGCCCAAGGTCATACAGTTAAAGTCAAGCCTGGATCTACTCCTGGGACGCCCAGACCAGAATTTTGACTGTTGCTGCATGGCATTGCCAACACTGACCAGCAGGTGGCAATCTCCCCCAACTCCCCGCTGAGCACAGCCAACCTGGACCTCAAATAGCACTGCCTGGTGGTGGTGACCCAGCAGCAGTCTCCGCCAGTCTTTCAAAACTGTCCTGAGGCATCACTCATTAACTCTGTTTCCCCAGGGAAAAACACAAGCTCTGAGAAGGGCGGTGGCTTTCCAGAGGAGGGACATTGGGGTGTACATGAGCAAAAAGATCTGCTTCACTCCTGTTTGAGACTGGTGGGCCTACACAACTGTCATCAGTTGAGAGATGATGGGGCGTGGTTTTCTTGGAACAGCGTTCTTTCCCCTCTGCCCCTTCTGTTGCTAAGACTTCATTCATAGATGATGGTTGAGTTTTCCTTTGACTCTGTCAGAGGCCCCACGCATGACCTCTTCTATGGATGGTGTCACCCTTATGTGATCTGAGGCCATCTGAGTGGTCCATGGACCCCTCCTCCCCTGTTGTAACCTGTGTGTTCTTTGTATGGAGCTTGGGAATTGCTGTGGTCTCCTTCCATGCCTGTCTGTGGCCACTGGAGGGAGTCTTTGAGTCCTTCCTGGAATTTGGCTCTGTGTTCCTTTCATCACTGCTGGCTAGGATGGATGCCCTCAGTCTTCTAAACTTGGCCCCACTGACTGTGGATAGGAGAGGGGAAGGAAGATTGCATGCTTAGGGGGATGATGGTTAGAAGGGGATGGGGAGGAGGAGGGTAACCGCTAATGAGAAATGAAAGCTGACAGGAAAGATGGGGGGGTAGGGAGCAGCTCTCTGCGTCAGAAAGGCAAATGACCTGAGTCCCAATGTCCTATGCACAGTAATGGCCATGAAAATAGCTGCAGATTTGCCTGCATTTGTGTGACCAAGATTTATTGTGCCAGCAACTCCGGTAATTGGATGATGAAATCACTGCAGCTGGGACTGTTGGCTGGAGATTAATTATTAGGGAGGAGGGGGAGTGGCCTGGATGATGCCTGGGCTGTGGAGCCTGTAGCCCACTGAAAGAGCAGGCAGGGGAACCTCAGAAATCCAGTGGCCCCCCTCCCACTCAACTGAGACCAGAGCCACAGCTGTTCCAGAGCAGAGCAGGGAGAAAGCTCTTTTCTGGGTGAAGCTGATTTTGGGGAAAACAGGCAGCTATGCAGGAGGTGCCTGGACCTGGACTCAGGAGGCCAGAGAGCAAATCCCAGCTTGATCTCTTACTTGGTTATGTAGCCTTGGGAAGGACTTCGTATCTCTGAGCCTCAGTTTCTCCAGCTGTGAAAGGGGGACAATGATGTTGACTTTGCTAGGAAATTGTGAAGCTCTAAGGAGACTCCTGGGCCTTATATAGACTTGGCACCCACTCTGGGGGAACTTATTCTCATCCCACTGCTCAGATCTGGCCCTTATCCCCCGGCCTGTATCCTGCAAGCCCCTTCATCCTCTCCCTAGAGCCCTAAAGTTTGATGCCCAGTCACTGTGGGTGCTCTCTGCATGAATGCCAAGATCCCCAGTGGGATGGGGAGCCTCAAAAGGGATGAGGGGTTGAGGGAGTCTAAGAAGAGGCCCTGAGGGGAAGGCAGACTGGGGAGCCAATCAGTCCTGGAGTGCAGCCATCCCTCTCAGCCTGGAAGGCCTCTTGCTGGCATCTGACTCTGCTCAGCAGGACTCTGGATTTTAAGGAGCAACAGGGTCTGAGGATAAGAGCTAGGGATGAAGAGAATGGGTCCCTACTTCCTGGGGGCTAAGAAAGGAGAAGGAGTGGGCTCTGGAGAAGGAAGTTGCTTGGATCCTAATTCCAGCTCTGCCACCTAGCCAGCCAATTATGGACTTTCAAAAGTCATTTCCCACTTCAACTTTAGTATTCCCATCTGTAAAATGGGGATATATTGATACTTTATTTGGATTTCTTTAGCTGCAAAGAACAGAAAAAATGCTTGAACCTATTCAGAAAAAGGGGTTGGAGAAGAAAGCCCTGGGGCCTGGAATCAGACCCAGACCTTGGGAGGGACAGAGCCACTAGGGGATCATGCCTCTCCCCACCTCCCTTCCCTCCACTACTCCTAAGGCTAAGTCCACCCCTCTCTCTGCCACAGCTTCTCCTTCCTCAGAGGTCCTGCTCTCCATGACCTTTGTTTCCACGTGACCTCTCAAGGCTAAGAGTCAACTCCATGTTCCCTCCCGCTGGGCTCCATTGCCATCTTCACTTACCACTGGATTCTCCCTACCCTTCACAATTCATATGCATGACAGAGGGGATCTGACTGTCCCTGCTCATCTGTCCTGCTCAACCTTGCCAATGACTGCAGAACTGTTCACGGTCTGCACGTGATCTGAGGTCATGTGGCCCTCCTAGATCTGTGGGAGGGATGGGTGCCTGGGCCGACAGGCTTCCAATGGATGAGCACTGGGGGTCTGATGCACTCAGGTGTCTAAAGTATTGCACCTGGCACCTGGTATACTGCAAGTGCTCAGAAGTTTGACTGAATGACACTCAGAAATCCTCCTGTCACACCACAGACCTTTCTCCTGGCCCCTTCCTTTTGCTTTCACTTTCCTGGAGACCTCTAGCCTCAGACCCCCTGGCCCCTGCAGCTCTTCTTGGCCTCTCTTCCTCTCCTGGTTAGGCTGGACCTGGGATGAGGTGATTGTTTGATCCAGACCCTCTGCAGCACTCAGCACTCCTCATCCTGCACCCCAGCAAACCTTGCACATAAAGCTCCAACCCCACTCTGTTCTCCCTCTCAGCAGATCTCCTGTCCAGGTCTATGCCTTGGGAAGGTAGAGGGTGATCACTGTAAGTTGTTGCCATTCCTGAACACCTCCAAAATGCCTGGCCCTGTGCTTATGAATTCGTCACAATCCCTCTTGAGTTGGAGCCCCATCCAAGTGAAAACACCAAGGTTTGGCTGGTACGATGAGGTACACCCAGTCTGTCTAACTCCAAATCCTTAGCCCAAGAGCAGAGCTGCTGCTGTGAGCTCTATCATCTTTCCTTCCTTCCAAGCAGAGTTGCCACAGGCCACACCCATCTCTCCCCACTTTTCTTTATCTTACAAGATGAGTTAGCTAATAGCTAATTTGTGTTGACCACTAACAGCTCTCTTTCGTGAAGCTCTTAATATGTGCCAGGCATTGTCCTAAGCACTTGGCATGTAGCAACTCATTTGATCTTCATAGTAACTTTGTCAGACAGGAATTGTTAGTATCCCCATTTTGGAAACAAGGAACTGACACTTCTGCTTAGGTTAAATAACTTGAAAAAAGTCAAGCCATCCTGATGATGCATGCTTCAAAACGAGACCATCTCTCTATAGACCTCGAGCTTAACCACTGTGCTATATAGCAGAGTGGCCACAGAGCTGTCCGTCCTCTGGTTCAAGGTCCTGGAGCCATTTTCTGCCCGCTTCCTCTAAGAACTGATTCCA
>NW_017216872.1:0-12903 GCF_001704415.2 Capra hircus | reverse complement strand
TGAGTTTCAAGTGAATTTACCTATGAAAATTCTGATTCTTTTTTCCTCTTTGTTTTTAGCCCACACCTCCCATCTACAATTTAACAGCCATGAATGTCCCAATTGCAGTATGGAGTGCTGGCCAAGACCTGTTGGCTGACCCTCAGGATGTTGACCTTTTGCTTTCAAAACTCTCTAATCTCATTCACCACAAGGAAATTCCAAATTACAATCATCTGGACTTTATCTGGGCAATGGATGCACCTCAAGAAGTTTACAATGAAATTATTTTCTTGATGGCAAAAGACAAAAAGTAGTTCTGATTTAGAGAATTATTCATTTACTTTTTCCAAAATAGTTTCTTCTCACCTACATGATTTCTGTACTGTTATAAACGCAATGCTTCTTTCTGTAATGTTGACTTTTAAAATATATTAGCATCAACAAACTTTTCATTGGTCATTTTTAATTGGAAAAAAATGCTTACAATTATTTTTCCTTGGAAATGTATCTAGAAACTCTTGACGAACTGTGATCTCAGGGAGGCGAAACTTCTCTTCCAATCCTCCTATTCAGGTTTCTTCTCAACTCCAGAGTGACAATGAGCCTTGAATCACGAGTGTTGCCAAGAGACAGTCCTGGGGTTTGACTATTGATGCCTCTTTGGCACACTCGGAGATTGAATAGATGTTTTCTATCATCTGCTGTTGCTAAAGCTTAGTCTCTTCACTTGTGCAGTGGGGCTATCACTTGCTCTTTTGACTGTTACACTCCATGAAAAGGCCAAGTAGACAGTAAGTTGCATTGAGGCCAGCTCACTTTCCCTTTCTAGGGAGAAAAAAACAGGTGGGTTAGGAAGCAACTGGCAACCCCAGTTCAGGAAGTTGGGAGGTAAGGGATTTCTTACCCTCAATATTGTTGACATTTTGGGACAGGTTTCATTTTATTGTCCTGGGCATTCTCGGGTACTTAGCACCATCCCTAGGTTCTACTCACCAGATGCCTTGAGTACACACCCTCCCTGAGTTGTGGCCTCATATATACATCTTACTTTGCACCATCATATTGTTGCTCACATTCCCCTCCAAAATTTGGTCTAATTTATTTTGAGTTACAAGTATGTATTCATATTCTCTGTATACAAGAAGACTAATATATCTGAACTGTGTTGTGATCTAAAAACTTATTAGATATGATGCAATTCCTATTTTAAAAAATCAAGATAATCTAAAATTAAAAGATGCTAAGCATTACCTAGTTTAATCCCCATCATTTTCCAAATGAGGAAATTGAAGTTCATAAAGGTTGAGCATTTAATAAAGGATATATGATTGGCATTGTCAGAGCTGAAATCCACATATTCTAGTTCAAATACTCTTCTGCACAAAGTTGATTACACAGCTCTGTTGCATTTTCAAATTAAATATTTCTAGAGTTATCTGGAGAAGGCAATGGCACCCCACCTGTACTCTGGCCTGGAAAATCCCATGGACAAAGGAGCCTGGAAGGCTGCAGTCCATTGGGTCGCTAAGAGTCAGACATGACTGAGCGACTTCACTTTCAGGTTTCACTTGCATGCATTGGAGAAGGAAATGGCAACCCACTCCAGTGTTCTTGCCTGGAGTATCCCAGGGATGGGAGCCTGGTGGTCTGCCATCTATGGGGTCGCACAGAGTTGGACACGACTCAAGCAACCTAGCAGCAGCAGCAGCAACAGAGTTATCTAAGAGGGGAAATGGAACAAGGTGATGCTTAGGATTTTATAAAGTATTACTCAGATTATTACTCAATAATAATAATTATTGGGTAACTCAATAATAATGAGTTACTAGGCTCTACATAGATATCTAGTAAGGGGAAAATGCCAGTTGAATGGGAGTTTTTCTCTGCTAGTGTGAAAGAAGATAGAAGTAGCTAAGTAGGTGTTAGAAGGAGGGAGAAGGAATAGAGATGAGAAAAAGTAAAGAATGGAAAATATTAGAAGACACAGGAAAGGATTTGTGCTTTCACATGCAAAACTTTTTTGCTTTGCTATGTCTCAGCTGGTCATTTTTGCAGCCCCACTCAGAGAAGTCAGATCACAAAAGCTATGTATAATCTAAACCAAACAGGAAAAATTACTTAAAGCATGCAAGGAGGAGGCCACCATAGAATTTCCTTTTGAAATAGCACTTAGGGAAACAAATTAAAATATAGATGAGAACTGTCTGCTTAGGTAATCCACCTTAAGTAGTTTTTAGATGGGTTGCTATAACAGTATATCTAAAACCTTATCAAAGATATTAAATTATAGCTGAAATAAACTATAAACAAGTCAACTATATATAACAGGTTGATAACACAGCAAGGTCTACAGCAAATATGGATCTATATTTCAACCTCAAAGCATTGTGAGGATTTCTGTATTCATTTTGAACTATCTATTGAATGTCTTCTCTGCGCCAGAGAGTTTAGTATAATTAATGCATGATCCATGATAGCGCCCAACTAATATGACCCATTATAGTTTTTATAACTCCAAGGCACTATGTATTAAGATCATGTTGTTGTTGTTCTTAAATATCAGCTTTAATAAATCTTAGCTTTAAGCTGGACTAACCTACTTAGTAAACCAGTCAACAGTAAATGTACTGTCTACTGAACAGCAGACTTCATGATCTTCACACTTCTCTTGATCCTCAAGACCTATGGGGATAATGTGCAGGCAGACCCAGATGAACACTGGATGTACAGCGTATCTATGTCACAGTGAGGATTCCTAGGCTTAGGAAACCCCTAAACATATGGGGGAGGCAGCGAGCAAACCTATCTCCCTGCCCCCAAGACAGATATTTTCTTTATCATACTGGTCAAGAACCAACCTGCCTTCTATCTTGGAGAGAGCTATTACAGCTGTCTTTCAGAGCTCTTGGCTACGCAAATATTCTTGAAAAAAAAATCTAGGGAAAAACTAATCTGAGAAGTGCAGAAATATCCTGGAAAATATTCTTTCAGTGTCAACCTTTAGTGTACATCAGAATCAATTGAAAGGCTTTACAAACACAAATTGCCAGGACTAAACCCCAGTGTTTCTGACTCAGTAGGTCTAAATATGTCTTTTTATAACAGTTTCCCAGGTGACACTGATGCTGCTAGTCAGAAATACTTGAGAATCTGCTCTATGTCTATTAAAAAGATGACAGTTGGCGTGTTGCTTGTTGCTATTGATTTCCTTTCCTTTGGCTATGCCTTAAAATTGGAAACTCACATTTCTAAACTACCTACATCTATTGTAATCTATTCATTGAATCTGATAAGTAATGTATCTCTCAGTTCAGTTCAGTTGCTCAATCTTTATGACCCCAGGGACTGCAGCATACCAGGCCTCCCTGTCCGTCACCAACACCTACAGTTTACTCAAACTCAATCCATTGAGTTGGTGAAGCCATCCAACCATCTCATCCTCTGTTGTCCCCTTCTCCTCCTGCCTTCAATCTTTCCCAGCATCAGGGTTTTTTCAAATGAGTCAGTTCTTGCATCAGGTAGCCAAAGAATTGGAGTTTCAGCTTTAACATCAGTCCTCCCAATGAATATTCATGACTAATTTCCTTTAGGATGGACTGGTTGGATCTCCTTGCAGTCCAAGGGACTCCCAAGAGTCTTCTCCAACACCAACAGTTCAAAAGCATCAATTTTTTGGCACTCAGCTTTCTTTATAATCCAAATCTCACATCCATACATGACTACTGGAAAAACCATAGCTTTGACTAGATGGACCTTTGTTGGCAAAGAAGTGTCTCTGCTTTTTAATATGCTGTTTAGGTTGGTTATAACTTTCCTTCCAAGGAGTCAGCGTCTTTTAATTTCATGGCTGCAATCACCAACTGCAGTGATTTTGGAGCCCCCCAAAATAAAGTCTGTAACCGTTTCCACAGTTTCCCCATCTATTTCCATGAAGTGATGGGACTAGATGCCATGATCTTAGTTTTCTGAATGTTGAGTTTTAAGCCAAATTTTTCACTCTTCTCTTTCACTTTCATCAAGAGGCTCTTTAGTTTTTTTCACTTTCTGCCGTAAGGGTGGTGTCATCTGCATATCTGAGGTTATTGATATTTCTCCCGGCAAATTTGATTCCAGCTTGTGCTTCATTCAACCCAGCATTTTGCATGATGTATGCTGCATATAAGTTAAATAAGCAGGGTGACAATATATAGCCTTGACGTATTCCTTCCCCTATTTGGAACCACTCTGCTGTTCCATGTCCAGTTCTAACTGTTGCTTCCTGACCTGCATACAGATTTCTCAAGAGGCAGGTCAAGTGGTCTGGTATTCCCATCTCTTTCAGAATTTTCCACAGTTTGTTGTGATCCACACAGTCAAAGGCTTTGGCATAGTCAATAAAACAGAAGTAGTTGTTTTCCTGGAACTCTCTTGGTTTTTTGATGATCCAACAGATGTTGGCAATTTGATCTCTGGTTCCTCTGCCTTTTCTAAATCTAGCTTGAACATCTGGAATTTCACAGTTTGTGTACTGTTGAAGCCTGATTTGGAGAATTTTGAGCATTACTTTGCTAGCTTGTGAGATGAATGCAATTGTGAGGTAGTCTGAGTATTCTTTGACATTGCCTTTCTTTGGGATTGGAATGAAAACTGAACTTTTCCAGTCCTGTGGCAGCTTCTGAGTTCTCCTAATTTGCTGGCATAATGAATGCAGCACTTTCACAGCATCATCTTTTAGGATTTGAAATAACTCAACTGGAATTCCATCACCTCCACTAGCTTTTTTCATAGAGATGCTTACTAAGGCCCACTTGATTTCGAATTCCTGGATGTCTGATTGTAGGTGAGTGGTCACACCATTGTGATTATCTGGGTCATGAAGAAATGTTTGTATAGTTCTTCTCTGTATTTTTGCCACCTCTTCTATTTTTTTGTTTCATTATATTATTATTATTATTATTTTTACTTTACAATATTGTACTGGTTTTGCCATACATCAACAGGAATCCGCCATGGGTGTACATGTGTTCCCTATCCTGAACCCTCCACCACCTCTTCTTAATATCTTCTGCTTCTGTTAGGTCCATAACATTTCTGTACTTTATTGTGCCCATCTTTGTATGAAATGTTCCCTTGGTATCTCTAATTTTCTTAAAGAGACCTCTAGTCTTTCTCATTCTATTATTTTCCTCTATTTCTTTGCATTGATCACTGAGGAAGGCTGTCTTATCTCTCCTTGCTATTCTTTGGAACTCTGCATTCAAATGGGTATATCTTTCCTTTTCTCCTTTGCTTTTCACTTCTCTTCATTTCACAGCTATTTGTAAGGCCTCCTCAGACAACCATTTTGCCTTTTTGAATTTCTTTTTCTTGGTGGTCTTGATCCCTGCCTCCTGTACAATGTCACGAACCTCATTCCATACTTCATCTGGCACTCTGTCGATCAGATCTAGTCCCTTAAATCTATTTCTCACTTCCACTGTATAGTCATAAGGGATTTTATTTAGGTCAGACCTGAATGGCCTAGTGTTTTTCTCCACTTTCTTCAATTTCAGTCTGAATTTGACAGTAAGGAGTTTATGATCTGAGCCACCATCAGCTCTCAGTCTCGTTTTTGCTGACTGTCTAGAGTTTCTTCATTTTTGGCTGCAAAGAATACAATCAATCTGATTTTGATGTTGACCATCTGGTGATGTCCATGTGTAGAGTCTTCTCTTGTGTTGTTGAAAGAGGGTGTTTGCTATGAGCAGTGTGTTCTCTTGGCAAAATTCTATTAGCCTTTACCCTGCTTCATTCTGTATTCCAAGGCCAAATTTGCCTGTTACTCCAGAAATTTCTTGACTTCCTACTTTTGCATTCCAGTCCCCTTTAATGAAAAGGACATCTTGTTTTGGTGTTAGTTCTTAGAAGGTCTTGTAGGTCTTCCTAGAACCGTTCAACTTAAACTTCCTCAGCATTACTGGTCATGGCATAGACTTGGATTACTCTGATCTTGAACTTGGATTACTGCGATATTGAACTGTAGTTGTATATCATTTCTCAAATACTGTTTAACTCTTTCTGGGCCTGAACTCTAGAAATTTACCTAAAGCACAACATTCTTAAAGTATTTCAAATGATCCTGTGAGGGAGTTTTTCTGGCAATATGACTATAAGCTGAAAATAACTATCAATAAGTTCAGTTGCTCAGTCACATCCAACTCTTTGCAACCCCATGGACTGCAGCACGCCAGGCTTCCGTGTCCATCACCAATTCCCAGAGCTTGCTCAAACTTGTCCATTGAGCCGATGATGCCATTCAACCATCTCGTCCTCTGTCCTCCCCTTCTCCTCCTGCCTTCAATCTTTCCCAGCATCAGGGTCTTTTCTCTTGAGCCAGTTCTTCACATAAAGTGGCCAAAATGTTGGAGTTTCAGCATCAGCATCAGTCCTTCCAATGAATACTCAAGATTGATTTCCTTTAAGACTGACTGGTTTGATCTCCTTGCAGTCCAGGGAACTCTCAAGAGTCTTTTCCAACATCACAGTTCAAAATCATCAATTCATCAGTACTCAGCTTTCTTATAATCTAACTCTCACATCCATACATGACTACTGGAAAAACCGTAGCTTTGACTAGATGGACCTATGTTGGCAAAGTAATGTCTCTGCTTTTTAATATGCTGTCTTGGTTTGTCATAGCTTTTCTTCCAAGGAGCAAGCATCTTTTAATTTCATGGTGGCAGTCACCATCTACAGTGATTTTGGAGCCCAAGAAAATAAAGTCTGTCACTGTTTCCATTGTTTACCATCTATTTTTCATGAAGTGATGGGACCAGATTCCATGATCTACGTTTTTTTGAATGTTGAGTTTTAAGCCAGTTTTTTCACTCTCCTCTTTCACTTTCACCAAGAGGCCCTTTGGTTCCTCCTTCTGCCTTAGGGGTGGTATCATCTGCATGTCTGAGGTTATTGATATTTCTCCCGGCAATCTTGATTCCAGCTTGTGCTTCACCCAGCCTGGCATTTTGCTTGATGTACTCTCCATATAAGTTAAATTAGCAGGGTGTTACAGCCTTGACCTACTACTTTCCCAATTTGGAACCTTTCTGTTGTTCCATGTCCAGTTCTATCTGTTGCTTCTTGACCTGCATACAACTTTCTCAGGAGGCAGGTAAGGTGGTCTGGTATTCCCATTTTTCATTACATTGACTTTTTAAGATAAATGCACATCTTCATGAGTGAAAGGGCTCCTACTCAAGTGCAGAAGAAGACTTGATGATGGCTAGAAACTAGAATACTCAGAGAATGTTCATGTGAGGAGGCAGAGTTTCAGCAGCTAATAGAGAAAAGGAATCTCTGAGGATGTTTTAGAGGCACATCTTTTTGTGAATTGACTGCTTATGCACTATTTCATTTGCTCCTTGGCAAATGTAAGAGGTGACTGGAAATGAAACAATTGCATATTTTAGGATATGTCACACAAACTATGTATATGTATGTATATAGCATATATGCTTGCATACTCAGTCACTCAGTTGTGTCCAACTTTCTGCGACCCCGTGGACTGTAGCCCACCAGGCTCTTGTGTCCATGAGATTCCAGGCAAAACTACTGGAGTGGGTAGTCATTCCCTTCTCCAGGAGATCTTCCTAACCCAGGGCTTGAACTCATTTTTCCTGCATTGACAAGTGGATTCTTTACCACTGAATCACCTGGGAAACCTATAAATGTGTGTGTGTGTGTGTGTGTGTGTGTGTGTGTGTGTGTGTGTGGAGAGAGAGAGATAGAAAAGAGAAATAAAAGTTTCATTTACATTCCAGAAAAAGCATTCATTTAGTTTACAGTGAGGGTGACTCTCTGGCTTTATAAAGTTTACCTATTATACTTCAAAATTAATATTTGTTTCACTTTTGGCCATGCACGTGGCATGTGGGATCCTAGTTCCCCAACCAGGAATTAAACCTGTGGCCCCTGCAGTGGAAGCAGAGAGTCCTAACCACTGGATTACCAGGGAAGTCCTCAAATTAATTATTAATATGCAAAATTTATTTCTATCCTAGGTAAAATATACTTCTTCACTAAAAATTATAACCATACTTATGTTCTATACAAAGATTTTTCTCCAAAAATTTCTTCCTCCCTTTATCTCATTCTTTGGAGTCTTGATCAGGGAATTTGGAAAAGGAAAGACTAAGCAATACTCTGAAGGCTTAACAGGAGCAGATAACCTTGCCATTGCTCTAACTCCTCACTGTACAGTTTCTTACTTGAATTGAAATCTTATTCTCAAATCAATAAGGAGAGAGTGGCACTCTAATAGAATATCTATGAGAAGACAGAAGGAATTTGAAAGCACATTCAATATGCATTAACAATATATGTGGGATCTTCTGAAAAATTCACATATTTTTATAATAGTAATAACATTTAAGGAATTTTATGGCGTTTATACATATCAAAAGGGGCCAGTTTGGGGAACTAACCAGATTAGGTCCCTTAAAGTTACAATGTTGAGTAACATTTGGTCTGTGTTTTTGAGGGAGTTATAGTGAATTCTCACATACACAACAGACCCTAAATCAGGGACTGCTTTGTTTATTTTTCAGTTATAAACTATTTTCAGTGCTTTCTTTTCAGCCCAAAAGCCAGTTGTGTACTTACACTATGGTCTGTTTGTAACTGCCAGTATTTGGATTTTCAACCTTCCCAACATTAGCTTGGGATTTCTTCTGGCAGATACTGGGTATGATGTGTGGATGGGGAACAGCAAGCAGAGGGAATCCTTGATCTGGGAAACAGTTATACCTGGAAGCAGATCCCAAAGTATTCTGGACTTTCAGGTTAGGAAGAAAAAAATCTATACTGCTGTATTTTGATTTTAAAATGTATTAAATGTGCTTATTGAATTATTAATGTTGAAATAAATTTTGTAGAACTGGAATGAAGATATTTTATTAAAACATGCAATTCGAGTAATATTCCTAAATCTTTAAAATATTTATATGTAAAAATTATTCTAGATTTTTATTTTTATGGTTATCCATGTGCCTAAGAATGAAAAATATGTCAAAAGATGTGATTTCTTGTTCTTGCTCCAGTTCCCTAAATTTTCATGTTTCCAATCCATCCACTACTTTTTGTGGCTTTTTAATTTTTTTTAGGAAAATTGTGGAGGGTGGAGGAGAAGAAAAGGGTAAATTCGTACATGGTTGCTGTTGCCACAGAGAAGCAGAATAATATAATGCTATCTACCGTCATCAATTGCCAGAAAAATTGATTTTCTACTTGCACTTCTGTACCCCTAGCAATGGTTTTTGTCTGGTATCCATTTTTAAATAGTATATTGCTCATAATTCTCTTATGGGAAAGCCATAAATACAATATCTTAGAACATTGGCTCCAGAAGAAGAGCACTGTAAAATTTAGTCTATCATTTACTGGCTATGCTCATGGGCACATTTTCTGTTTCCTCAGCTCTATAATATGCATAGTTATATATAGTTATGTACTTATCTCAAAGGTATATTGAGGGCTTGGAATGAAGTGGTGCTTGGAAACAGGTAGCATGTTAGTAGCTAACAAATAAGAAGTGTGGAATCAATGTTAGTTCTTATGACCCAAGTGTCCCTTCATAAGACTTCTTAAATCCATAATTTAAAACATGAAAATAACTTTCTTATTACTAGTAAAGAATTAAAACAAATTTTATTCATTTTGTTTCATGCAGTTTTGACGAAATGATAAAATATGATCTTCCAGCCACCATTGACTACATTGTGAAAAAAACAGGACAGAAGCAAATTTAGTATGAGGGCCATTCCCTGGGAACAGCTATCATATTGTTAAGAAATACTTAAATCTGATTGTGCTTTAATTTTTATTTTAAAAATAACAAAACCACATTTTTACATGATAGAGTCTCAATTTTAGAAATCATGCATATTCACTATATTTAGAACACACAGACAAGCTCAAAAGGAGCAACTTTAGAAGCCAATGACAATTGTTTTATTGTGATACATACTTGCATAGTCCTTTTAGAATGAACAAAAGTGGATATCATCATCTATTAACATGATCTTTCCAATCGTACCTATGTACTAAACCAGATGTATGTATTAGAGTCACCTGAAACTCTCTGCAGCTAGAATTTCCAAGACTGAGGACTTGGTATGTATGTTTTTTAAAAGAATATTCCTCATTGTGTTTTCTTAACAGAAAGTTGTGTGTTGATACTCTTTAGAAGAAGTCTGAAGTTTGTTTGGTATGGCTTCTTTGAACAGTGACATTCTGCTGCCCAATCAGCTTTCTTTGTGTGTTGCCTGGGATCCGTCTAAGGTAGTGTGAGGCATCTTAATTTTCTTACTGAAAGTCCTGTACAGACTAGATTCTTCTAAACTTTTCAGTTGGACAGGAAAAGATTTCTAATTACTTCAGGTATTCATCTTTTCAATGTATAGTATATCTACTATTCTGGCTTCTCTGGTGGTGCTAGTGTAAAGAACCTGCCTGCCATTGCAGGAGGTATAAGAGAGACCAGTTTGATCCCTAGATTGGGAATATCCCCTGGAGGAGGGCATGCCAGCCACTCCAGTATTCTTGTCTGGAGAATCCCCTGTTCAGAGGAGCCTGGTGGGTTGTGGTCCATAGGTCTCATAGAGCCGGATACAACTGAAGTGACTTAGCATCCACACACTCACATACCTACTATTTGAAATGTACTTTGGTGGCTGGTATTTACAGTGTATATTATACACTAAAGAAATCTCATTTCCTCAAAGCTCACGATCTAATAAGGCAAGGTTTGTCTCCCTCATCGCTACTGGAATTTTGCTGGAGGTCAAGGTGGGGCTTCCCTGGGCTTAGTAGGAAGCTTGATAGCACCTCTGGTCTCTACCCATGAGATTCTGGTAGCACTGCCCCCTTCCATCCTTGTGGTAATAATGCTAACCAAAACGTCTCCAGACCTATCTCCCTTGGGGGCAAATCGCCACCATTGGAGAACTGCTGCAAAAGGGATGATGTTTCCAGCAGGCTTATGGTCAGTCAAGTGAGCCAGAACGAGCAGAGCAGAGAGTTAAATAGCCCATTAAACACAGGAGGCCAAGCTCATAGGGTCCATGATACTTTAGGGACAGAATATTTGATATTCAAAAATTAAATCAGAAGAAAAAAGGAAGATGATTCATTTTAGCTTATGTTCATCTTTATGTCAACATAGTCACAAAATGCGGTTTTACATAGATTTGTGTGTGTGGAGGAAGGGACCTGTGAAGGCAAAAGCATCTGAGCCTTGAAAGTCATCATGTGACCATGGAAGGAAGCATTTCTTTTGAACACAGTTATTAGGAAAGATTTTATAGGAAGAATAAAAGTGAAAGAATGTTGAACTGCACTTTGAATATGGATGGTCTTTTGAAAGACAGAAGGCACAGTCTCTCTTTTGGAGAAGAGGCTGAAAGAGTAGAGGATGTATCTAAGCCCTTAGTACGTGTAAACCAGCTTCCTTGGTAGCTCAACTGGTAAAGAATCCACCTGCAATGCGGGAGACTCCTGTTCAATTCCTGGATCAAGCAATCCTCTGGAGAAGAAATAGGCTATCCACTCCAGTATTCTTGGCTTCCCTGGTGGCTCAGACAGAAAAGAATCTGCCTGCAATGCAGGAGGCTAGGGTTTGATCCCTGCTTAGGAAGATCCCCTGGAGAAGGGAACAGCTACCCACTCCAGTAGTCTTGCCTGGAGAACTCCATAGACTGTGTAGTCCATAGGGTCACAAAGAGTCGGACACGACTGAGCAACTTTCACTTTGAGACAAAAACAAGTGAAACACGCCAGTGAAGAAACCATCTTATAATCAGGCAATCCCACTCTTGGGCATATATCTAGAAAATAAAAATAATTCAAAAAGATACAAGCACCCTGATGGTCACTGCAACAGTATTTATAATAGCCAAGACATGGAAGTAATCTAAATGTCCATCAGCAGATGAACGGATAAAGAGGTTTTAGTATATATATACATAGGAATATCACTCAGCAATAAAAATGAAATAAGCCATTTCAGCAACATGGATGGGCCTAGAGATCATCATGCTAGGTGAAGTAAGTCAGAGAAAGAAAATAGCATGATACCACTTATATGTGGAATCTAAAAAATTGTGCAAATAAACTTACTTACCAAACAGAAATAGACTCAAAGTCTTCAAAATCAAACTTCATTTTAGTTCATTTCAATCGCTCAGTTGTGTCCAGCTCTTTGAGACTCCATGAACCGCAGCAAGCCAGGCCTCCCTGTCCATCACCAACTCCCAGAGTCCATCCAAACCCATGTCCATAGAGTCGGTGATGCCATCCAGCCATCTCATCTTCTGTCATCCCCTTCTCCTGCTCTCAATCTTTCCCAGCATCAGAGTCTTTTCAAATGAATCAGCTCTTTGCATCAGGTAGCCAGAATATTGGAGTTTCAGCTTCAGCATCAGTCCTTCCAATGAACACCCAGGACTGGTCTCCTTTAGGATAGACTGGTTGGATCTCCTTGCAGTCCAAGGGACTCTCAAGAGTCTTCTCCAACACCACAGTTCAAAAGCAGCAATTCTTTGGTGCTCGGCTTCTTTATACTCCAACTCTCACATCCATACATGACTACTGGAAAAATCATAGCCTTGACTAGATGGACCTTTGTTGACAAAGTAATGTATCTGCTTAAAAATATTAAAAATTAAAAATATGCTGTCTACATTGGTCATAACTTTCCTTCCAAGGAATAAGCATCTTTTAATTTCATGGCTGCAGTCACCATCTGGAGTGATTTTGGAGCCCAGAAAAATAAAGTCAGCCAGCCACTCTTTCCACTGTTTTCCCATCTATTTGCCATGAAGTGATGGGACCGGATGCCATGATCTTCGTTTTCTGAATGTCGAGCTTTAAGCCAACTTTTTCACTCTCCTCTTTCACTTTCGTCAG
>NW_017216871.1:0-12905 GCF_001704415.2 Capra hircus | reverse complement strand
ATCAGGGGCTTTCCTTCGAGGCATTCACGAGCTTTTCCCAGGAGGCTTTCCCACAGTTATGTCCACGTTCCACAGTGGTGTGAGTCGATCCTTGGCTTGAAAGTCGAGGCAGTGCAGGGAAAACAGGTTTCCCTGGAATGGACTGAGACATCTGGGGGACTCTGGGAATGGTGGCACGACCCTGGAGTTCCTCTCGCCTTTCCTGTGGAGAGCGCCTCCTCTTGAG
Source organism: Capra hircus (assembly GCF_001704415.2). Classification (NCBI taxonomy): domain Eukaryota; kingdom Metazoa; phylum Chordata; class Mammalia; order Artiodactyla; family Bovidae; genus Capra; species Capra hircus. The sequence goes on along the minus strand of NW_017216871.1, from coordinate 12,679 downwards.
ATGCGACGGGAACGCCGGGCATTCTTTCCCGAGTACGCAGGGAAAGGATCCCTCCTCTCGAGCTAGGAGGCGGAAACGGGGCTCCTCTGGATGTGGGCGGAACTCTCGTGCTTCCTCTCGAGTGGAGACGGGTGTGTCGGGGAACTTCTTGAGTTGCAGCAAGGGTTGAAGGAACCTTTGGAAGTTCCAGAGGTTAGGTGTGATTAGCCTCGAGACGCCTCTGTGGAAATGGGCCTCATCTCGCCTGGAGGGGAGAACGTCCTGGATTTTCTCGAGTTGCGGCAGGTGCTCTCGACTTACGACGGGGACCTCAGGGACCCGCTCTGGTGGCCTAAGGAAAGGCCAGTCCCCATGGAGTTGCTCGGGGGCCATCGGGATTCCTCTCCCGTCGATACTGGGCCTAAGACCTTATGTGGAGTCACTGCCAGAACCTGAGGATTCCTCTCCAGTGCTGACATGGATCTTGGGGTACTTCTGTAGTCTCCCCAGGGGAATCAGTCCTCGTCTCGAGTGGGGCATGAACGTGCTCTTTTCTTCCGAGCTTTAGCAGCAGTCTCGCTTCCCTTCGCGTGGATCAAGGGATCTGTGGCTTTCCCTCGAGGCTTTCCCACGAGGCTTTCCCATGAGGCTTTCCCACAGGGCTGTCCCAGGTGCCTCCTTGGTGTGAGTCGATCCTGGGCTTGAAAGTGGAGGCAGTGCAGGGAAAACAGTTTTCCCTGGAATGGACTGAGACATCTGGGGACTCTGCGAATGGTGGCACGACCCTGGAGTTCCTCTCGCCCCTCCTGTGGAGAGTGCCTCCTCTTGAGATGCGACGGGAACGACGGGAATTCTTTGCTAAACACGCAGGGAAAGTATCCCTCCGCTCGAGCTATGAGGGGGAAACGGGGCTCCTTTGGATGTGTTCAGGAGTCTCGTGCTTCCTCTCGAGTGGAGACGGGTATGTCGGGGAACTTCTTGAGTTGCTGCAAGGGTGTGAAGGACCCTTTGGAAGTTCCAGATGTTAGATGTGATTAGCCTCGAGACGCCTCAGCGGAAATAGGCCTGATCTCGCCTGGAGGGGAGAACCTCCTGGATTTTCTCCGAGTTGCGGCAGGTGCTCTCAACTTACAACGGGGACCTCAGGGACCCGTTCTTTGGCCTCAGGAAAGGCCAGACCCCATGCGAGTTGCTCGTGGGGCCTCTCGGGATTCCTCTCCCTTCGATGCCGGGGCCTAAGACCTTGTGTGGAGTCAGTGCCGGAACCTGAGGATTCCTCTCCAGTGCTGACATGGATCTTGGGGTACTTCTGGAGTCTCCCCAGGGGAGTCAGTCCTCCTCTCGAGTGGGGGCATGCACGTGTGCTTTCCTCCCAGCTTTAGCAGCCAGTGTCACGCTTCCCTTCGCGTGGATCAAGGGATCTGTGGCTTTCCCTCGAGGCTTTCCCCACGAGGCTTCCTCATGATGCTTTCCCACGAGGCTTTCCCACAGGGCTGTCCCACGTGCCACCATGGTGTGACTCGATCCTCGGCTTGAAAGACGAAGCAGTGCAGGGAAAACAGGTTTCCCTGGAATGGACTGAGACATCTGGGGGACTCTGGGAATGGTGGCAAGACCCTGGAGTTCCTCTCGCCTTTCCTGTGGAGGTCGCCTCCTCTTGAGATGCGACGGGAACGCCGGGAATTCTTTCCCGAATACGCAGGGAAAGGATTCCTCCTCTCGAGCTAGGAGGCGGAAAGGGACTCCTCTGGATGTGGGCAGGACTCTCGTGCTTCCTCTCGAGTGGAGATGGGTATGTGGGGGAACTTCTTGAGTTGCAGCAAGGGTGTGAAGGACCCTTTATTAGTTCCAGAGTTTAGGTGTGATTAGGTTCGAGACGCCTCAGTGGAAATGGGCCTCATCTCGCCTGGAGGGGAAAACCTCCTGGATTTTCTCGAGTTGCAGCAGGTGCTCTGGACTTACGACGGGGACCTCAGGGACCCGCTCTGGTGGCATCAGGAAAGGCCAGTCCCCATGCGAGTTGCTCGTGGGCCTCTCGGGATTCCTTTCCCGTCGATGCTGGGGCCTAAGACCTTGTGTGGAGTCGGTGCCAGAACCTGAGGATTCCTCTCCAGTGCTGACATGGATTTTGGGGTACTTCTGGAGTCTCCCCAGGGGACTAAGTCCTCGTCTCGAGTTGGGGCATGCACGTGCGCTTTCCTCCCTAGCTGTAGCAGGAGTGTGGGGCTTCCCTTCACGTGGATCAAGGGATCTGTGGCTTTCCCTCTAGGCTTTCCCAGGAGGCTTTCCCACAGGGCTGTCCCACGTGCCACCGTGGTGTGAGTCGATCCTCGGCTTGAAAGTCGAGGCAGTGCAGGGAAACCAGTTTTCCCTGGAATGGACTGAGACATCTGGGGGACTCTGGAATGGTGGCACGACCCTGGAATTCCTCTCGACTTTCCTGTCGAGAACGCTTCCTCTTGAGATGCGACGGGAACTCCGGGAATTCTTTCCCGAGGACGCAGGGAAAGGATCCCTCCTCTCAAGCTAGGAAGCGGAAACGGAGCTCCTCTGGATGTGGGCGGAACTCTCGTGATTCTTCTAGAGTGGAGACGGGTATGTCGGGGAACTTCTTGAGTTGCAGCAAGGGTGTGAAGGGCCCTTTGGAAGTTCCAGAGGTTAGGTGTGATTAGCCTCGAGACGCCTCATCGGAAATGGGCCTCATCTCGACTGGAGCGGAGAACCTCTTGGATTTTCTCGAGTTGCGGCAGGTGCTCTCCACTTACGACGGGGATCTCAGGGACCCGCTCTGGTGCCCTCAGGAAAGGCCAGTCCCCATGCGAGTTGCTCGGGGGCCTCTCAGGATTCCTCTCCCGTCGATGCCGGGGCATAAGTTCTTGTGTGGATACGGTGCCGGAACCTGAGGATTACTCTCTAGTGCTGACATGGATCTTGGGGTACTTCTGGAGTCTCCACAGGGGAGTCAGTCCTCGTTTCGAGTGGGGGCATGCACGTGCCCTTTCCTCCTGAACTGTAGCAGCAGTGTCACGCTTCCCTTCGCGTGGATCAAGGGATCTGTGGCTTTCCCTCGAGGCTTTCCCACGAGGCTTTCACACAGGGCTGTCCCAGGTACCACCGTGGTGTGAGTCGATCCTCGTCTTGAAATTCGAGGCAGTGCAGGGAAAAGAGGTTTCCCTGGAATGGACTGAGTCATCTGGGAGACTCTGAGAATGGTGACACGACCCTGGAGTTCCTCTCGCCTTTCCTGTGGTGAGCGGCTCCTCTTGAGATGCGACGGGAATGCCGGGAATTCTTTCCCGAACACGCAGGGAAAGGATCCCTCCTCTCGAGCTAGGAGGCGGAAACGGGGCTCCTCTGGATGTGGGCGGGACTCTCATGCTTCCTCTCGAGTGGAGACGGGTATGTCGGGGAACTTCTTGAGTTGCAGCAAGGGTGTGAAGGACCCTTTGGAAGTTCCAGATGTTAGGTGTGATTAGCCTCGAGACGCCTCAGCGGAAATGGGCCTCATCTCGCCTGGAGGGGAGAATCTCCTGGATTTTTTGGAGTTGCGGCAGGTGCTCTTGACTTACGATGGGGACCTCAGGGACCCGGTCTGGTGGCCTCAGGAAAGGCCAGTCCCCATGCGAGTTGCTAGCGGGCCTCTCAGGATTCCTCTCCCGTCGATGGCGGGGCCTAAGACCTTGTGTGGATTCGGTGCCGGAACCTGAGGACTCCTCTCCAGTGCTGACATGGATCTTGGGGTACTTCTGGAGTCTCCCCAGGGGAGTCAGTCCTCGTCTCGAGTAGGGGCTTGCACATGCGCTTTCCTCCCAAGGTTTAGCAGCAGTGTCACGCTTCCCATTGCGTGGATCAAGGGATCTGTGGCTTTCCCTCGAGGATTTCCCACGAGCTTTCCCTCGAGGCTTTCCAACAGGGCTGTCCCTCGTGCCACCGTGGTGTTTGTCGATACTCGGCTTGAAATTCGAGGCAGTGCAGGGAAAAGAGTTTTCCCTGGAATGGACTGAGTCATCTGGGGGACTCTGGGAATGGTGACACGACCCTGGAGTTCCTCTCGCCTTTCTTGTGGAGAGCAGCTTCTCTTGAGATGCGACGAGAATGCCGGGAATTCTTTCCCGAACACGCAGGGAAAGGTCCCTCCTCTTGAGCCAGGAGGCGGAAACGGGGCTCCTCTGGATGTGGGCGGGACTCTCATGCTTCCTCTCGCGTGGAGACTGGTATATCGGGGAACTTCTTGAGTTGCAGCAAGGGTGTGAAGGACCCTGTGGAAGTTCCAGAGGTTAGGTGTGATTAGCCTCGAGATGCCTCAGCGCAAATGGGTCTCATCTCGCCTGGAGGGGAGAACCTCCTGGATTTTCTCGAGTTGCGCCAGGTGCTCTCGACTTACGACAGGGACCTAAGGCGCCCGCTTTGGTGGCCTCAGGAAAGGCCAGTCCCCATGCGAGTTACTCGGGAGCCTCTCCTGATGTCTCTCCCTCTCCAGTGCTGTCTTGGATCTTGACTGGCCTTTCCTGAGGCCACCAGAGCGGGTCCCTGCGGTCCCCGTCGTAAGTCGAGAGCACCTGCCGCAACTGGAGAAAATCAAGGATGTTCTCCCCTCCAGGCAAAATGAAGCCTATTTCCGCTGACACATCTCAAGGCTAAGCACACTTAAACTCTGGAACTTCCAAAGGGTCCTTCACACCCTTTCTGCAAATCAAGAAGTTCCCCGACATACCCGTCTCCACTCAAGAGGAAGCACGATAGTTCCGCCCACATCCAGAGGAGCCCCGTTTCCGCCTCATAGCTCGAGAGGAGGGATCCTTTCCCTGCGAGGTCGGGAAAGAATTCCCGGCGTTCCCGTCGCATCTCAAGAGGAGGCGCTCTCCACAGGAAAGGCGAGCCGAACTCCACGGACATGCCATTATTCTCCGAGTCCCCCAGATGTCTCAGTCCATTCCAGGGAAACCTGTTTCCCCGCACTGACTCGACTTTCAAGCCGAGGATCGACTCACACCACTGTGGCACGTGGCACAGCCGTGTGGCAAAGCCTCGTGGGAAAGCCTTGTGGGAAAGCCTCGAGGGAAAGCCACAGATCCCTTGATCCACGCGAAGGGAAGCACGACACTGCTGCTACAGCTGGGGAGGAAAGCGCACGTGCATGCCCTCAACTGAGACGAGGACTGACTCCCCTGGGGAGACTCCAGCAGTAGACCAAGATCCATGTCAGCACTGGAGAGGTATCCTCAGGTTACAGCACCGACTCTACGTAAGGTCTGAGGCCCCGACATCGACGGGAGAGGAATCCGGAGAGGGCCCCGAGGAACTCGCATGGGGACTGGAATTTCCTGAGGCCACTAGAGTGGGTCCCTGAGTTCCCCATGGTAAGTCTAGAGCACCTGCCGCAGCTCGAGAATATCCCAGGAGTTTCTCCCCTCCAGGCGAGATGAGGCCCATTTCCATTGAGGCATCTCGGGGCTAATCACACCTAACCTCTAGAACTGCCAAAGGGTCCTTCACACCCTTGCTGCAACTCAAGAAGTTCCCCAACATACCCGACTCCACTCGAGAGGAAGCACGAGAGTCCCGCCCACATGAGGAGGAGCCCCGTTTCCACCTCATAGCTCGAAAGAAGGGATCCTTTCCCTGCGTGGTCGGGAAAGAATTTCCGGCATTCCCGTCGCATCTCAAGAGTAGGCGCTCTCCACAGAAAAGGCGAGAGGAACTCCAGGGTCGTGCCACCATTCCCAGATTCCCTCAGATGTCTCAGTCCATTCCAGGGAAACTTGTTTTCCCTGTACTGCCTCGACTTTCAAGCCGAGGATCAACTCACACCCCGGTGGCACGTGGGACAGCCCTGTGGGAAAGCCTCGTGGAAAAGCCTCGAGGGAAAGCCTTCAGGGAAAGCCACTGATACCATGATCCAATCGCCAAGAAGCGTGACACTGCTGCTACAGCTCGGGAGGAAAGCGCACGTGCATGCCCCCACTCGAGACGAGGACTGACTCCCCTGGGGAGACTTCAGAAGTACCCCAAGATCCATGTAAGCACTGTCAGGAATCCTCAGGTTCCGGCACCGACTGCACACAAAGTCTTAGGCCCCGGCATCGTCGGGAGAGGAATCCCGAGAGGCCCCCGAGCAACTTGCATGGGGACTGGCCTTTCCTGAGGCCACCAGAGTGGCTCCCTGAGGTCCCTGTCGTAAGTCGAGAGCACCTGCCGCAACTCGAGAAAATTCAGGAGGTTCTCCCCTCCAGGCGAGATGAGGCCCATTTCCACTGAGGCATCTCGACGCTAATCACACCTAACCTCTGGAACTTGCAAAGCGTCCTTCACACCCTTGCTGCAACTCAAGCAGTTCCCCGACATACACGTCTCCACTCGAGAGGAAGTACGATAGTCCCGCCCACATCCAGAGGAGCCCCGTTTCCGCCTCCTAGCTCGAGAGGAGGGATCCTTTCCCTGCGTGGTGGGGAAAGAATTTCCGGCGTTCCCGTTGCATCTCAAGAGGAGGTGCTCTCCACAGGAAAGGCGAGAGGAAGTCCAGGGTCGTGACACCATTCCCAGAGTCCCCCAGATGTCTCAGTCCATTCCAGGGAAAACTGTTTTCCCTGCACTGCCTCGACTTTCAAGCCCAGGGTCGACTTTCACCACGGTGGCACGTGGGACAGCCCTGTGGGAAAGCCTCGTGGGAAAGTCTCGTGGGAAAGCCTCGAGGGAAAGCCATAGATCCCTTGATCCAGGCGAAAGGGAAGCGTGACACTGCTGCTACAGCTCGTGAGGAAAGCACACGTGCATGCCCCCACTCGAGACGAGGACTGACTCCCCTGGGGAGACTCCAGAAGTACCCCAAGATCCATGTCAGCACTGGAGAGGAATCCTCTGGTTCTGGCACCGACTCCAAACAAGGTCTTAGGCCCCGGCATCGACGGGAGAGGAATCCTGAGAGGCCACCGTGCAACTCGCATGGGGACTGGCATTTCCTCAGGCCAAGAGAGCGGTTCCCTGAGGTCCCCGTCATAGGTCGAGACCACCTGCCGCAACTTGAGAAAATCCAGGTGGTTGTCCCTCCCAGGAGAGATGGGCCCATTTCCGCTGGGGCGTCTCGAGGCTAATCACACCTAAGCTCTGGAATTTCCAAAGAGTCCTTCACACCCTTGCTGCAACTCAAGAAGTTCCCCCACATACCCGTCTCCACTCGAAAGGAGGCACGAGAGTCCCGCCCACATCCAGAGGAGCCCCGTTTCCGTCTCATAGCTCGAGAGGAGGGATCCTTTCCCAGCGTGATAGCGAAAGAATTCTCGGGAGTCACTCTCCACAGGAAAGGCGAGAGGAACTCCCTGTCATGCCACCATTCCCAGAGTCCCCCAGATGTCTCAGTCAATTCCAGGAAATCCTGTTTTCCCTGCACTGCCTCGACTTTCAAGCCGAGGATCAACTCACACCATGGTGGTACGTGGGACAGCCCTGTGGGAAAGCCTCGTGGGAAAGCCTCGAGGGAAAGCCACAGATCCCTTGATTCACGCGAAGGGAAGCCTGACACTGCTGCTACAGCTCGGGAGGAAAGCGCACGTGCATGCCCCCACTCGAGACGAGGACTGACTCCCCTCGGGAGACTCCAGTAGTACCCCAAGATCCATGTCAGCACTGGAGAGGAATCCTCAGGTTCCAGCACCGACTCCGTACAAGGTCTCAGACCACGGCATCAATGGGAGAGGAATCCCGAGAGGCCATCGAACAACTCGCATGGAGACTGGCCTTTCCTCAGGACACCGGAGAGGGTCCCTGAGGTCCCCGTCGTAATTCTAGAGCACCTGCCACACTCGAGAAAATCCAGGAGGTTCTCCCCTCCAGGCGAGATGAGGCCCATTTCCGCTGAGGCGTCTCGAGGCTAATCACACCTAACCTCTGGAACTTCCAAAGGTTCCTTCACACCTTAGCTGCACTCAAGAAGTTACCCGACACACCCGTCTCCACTCCAGAGGAAGCCCGAAGGTCCCGGCCACATCCAGAGGAGCTCCGTTTCCGCCTCCAAGCTAAAGATGAGGGATCCTTCCCTGCTTCCTCGGGATAGAATTCCCGACGTTTCCGACGCTTCTCAAGAGGAGGCCCACTGCACAGGAAAGGCGAGAAGAACTCATGGGTCGTGCCACCATTCCAAGAGTCCCCCAGATATCTCAGTCCATTCCAGAGGATCCTGTTTTCCCTGCACTGCTTCGACTTTCACGCCGAGGATCGACTCACACCACGGTGGCACGTGGGAGGGCCCTGTGGGAAAGCCTCGTGGGAAAGCCTTGAGGGAAAGCCACAGATCCCTTGATCCACGCGAAGGGAAGCGTGACACTGCTGCTACAGCACGGGAGGAAAGCGCACGTGCATGCCCCCACTCGAGACGAGGACTGACTCCCCTTGGGAATCTCCAGAAGTACCCCAACATTCATGTCAGCCTTGGAGAGGAATCCTCAGATTCCGGCCCCGACTCCACACAAGGTCTTAGGCCCTGGCATCGACGGGAGTGGAATAGCGACAGGCCCTCTAGCAACTCGCATGGGGACTGGCCTTTCCTGAGGTCACCAGAGCGGGTCCCTGAGGTCCCCGTCGTAAGTCGAGAGCACCTGCCGCAACTCGGTAAAATCCAGGCGGTTCTCCCCTCCAGGCGAGATGAGGCCCGTTTCCCCTGAGGTGTCTCGAGGCTAATCACACGTGACCTCTGGAACTTCCAAAGAGTCTTTCACAGTCATGCTGCAACTCAAGAAGCACCCCGACATACCCGTCTCCACTCAAGAGGAAGCACGAGTGTCCCGGCCACATCCAGAGGAGCTCCGTTTCTGGCTCGTAGCTCGAGATGAGCGATCCTTTCCCTGATTGGTCGGGAAAGAATTCCCGGCATTCCCATCGCATCTCAAGAGGAGGCGCTCTCCAAAGGAAAGGGGAGAGGAACTGCAGGGTCGTGCCACCATTCCGAGACTCACCCAGATGTCTCAGTCCATTCCACAGAAACCTGTTTTCCCTGCACTGCCTTGGCCTTCATGCCGAGGATCGACTCACACCACCGTCACACGTGGGACAGCCCTGTGGGAAAGCCTAGTGGGAAAGACTCGAGGGAAAGCCACAGATCCCTTGGTCCAGGCATGGGGAAGCGTGACACTGCTGCTACAGCATGGGAGGAAAGGGCACGCTCATGCCCCCACTCGAGACGAGGCCTGACTCCCTTGTGGAGACTCGAGAAGTACCACAAAATCCATGTCAGCACTGGAGAGGAATCCTCAGCTTCCAGCCCCGACTCCACACAAGGTCTTAGGCCCCGGCATCGATGGGAGAGGAATCACGAGAGGCCCCCTAGCAACACGCATGATGACTGGCGTTTCCTGCGGCCGCCAGAGCGGGTCCCTGAAGTCCCCGTCGTAACTCGAGAGCACCTGCTGAAACTCGGGAATATCCAGGAGCCTCTCCATTCCAGGCGACATGAGGCCCATTTCTGCTGAGGCATCTCGAGACTAACCACACCTAACCTCTGGAACTTCCAAAGGGTCCTTCACACCCGTGCTGCAACTCAAGAAGTTCCCCGACATACCCGTTCCTCTTCACATTCAGCCATAATGGTGGTGTCATCTGCATATCTTAGTTTATTGATATTTCTACCGGCAATCTTGATTCCAGCTCATGTATCTTCCATCCAGCATTTTTCATGATGTACTCTGCATAGAAGTTAAATAAACAGGGTGACAATATACAGCCTTTGCATACTCCTTTTCCTTTTTGGAACCAGTCTGTTGTTCCATGTCCTACTCTAACTGTTGCTTCCTGACCTTCATCCAGATTTCTCAAGAGGCAGGTTAGGTGGTCTGGTATTCCCATCTCTTTCAGAATTGTGGCTAAAACAACAGTATAAGGACCTTTCCGATGTCAGGCCAAGGAATTGTGTTTCCAGTCATTGAGCCACACCTGATCACTGAGCACAAATTCATGAATCTGTTCCTCAAGGGGGAATGATATTCTTTTTTATACAAACTTAGTTACCTGATTTATTACCTTACCTAATTGTTCCATCTGCTGTGAAATCCCACCCCCTTACTTGTGGCAAATCTGCTAACACCTGCCTCACTGTGGGAGGGGGTCTCCCATAGAAAATTTCATAAGGACAACAACTATGGGAACGTGCAGTTACCCGTAATATGAGTAAGTCTGCCGGAAGCAAGCCCATCCATGTACAGTCAGTCTCTATGATCCATTTTGAAAGTGTCTCTTCAAGAGTTTGGTTGTTTCTTTCCACCATTCCAGAACACTGGGGCCTATATGCTGTATGTAATTTCCACTGATATTTAGAGCTTCACATACCTGTTAATTAACGCGGCTGCAAAGACAGGGCCATTGTCGGATTCTATACTGGTTGGAAACCCAAGTCTGGGAATTATTTCTCAAATCAGCGAGCTACTTCGTTTTCTTTTTCAGATCAGGTAGGGAAGGCCTCTGCCCAACCGGAGAAGGTACCTACTATTCTAGTAAGTTATGATAACAGGTGACTGCCTTTGCTTCCCCGAAGGACACTCGCTTTCCCTGCATCCTGAGAACTCCACGTCTCAGCCAGTTGGAAAAGCGCTTCTTGGAGGTCATTATTCAGGGGCAATTTCCCCTGGAGCCCGGGGCCATAGGGAGCGGCTCCACACTCCCAGGGAAAGGCAGAGCCACAGCCACACATCTGTCCCATCCCCTTTGCTCTGTAGGAGAGCTCTAGTGAGCCTAGGTCTGTCAGGAAAATTCTTGGCTCCTATGGGGACACATTCTATGTGTGAAACTGCATCCAGGACCTAGGGGCCACAGGGCGCCTGTTTCTCTCGGGGCAGAGGGGTGGGGGGCCTGAAGCAGTGCGGCCCAGCAACAGCTTCCACATCCATCCAATTGCTCTTTTCTTACCTCTGATAGAACTAGCTTTGTTCCAGCCTTTGGCAATTTGGAGGCAAGCGGGCCCCACTTCCTCCCCAAGGAGGCATGGGACCTAATTTGAGTGGAAAGGCCCCTCACGGAGCTGAACCCAGGAAGGCACCCAGTCATGTCTGACACATTCCTGCATCCTGCTTCTTCATGAGCATACCGCTATAAGCTAGGAATGTCTTTCCAAGGCTCAGAAAGGACAGGGGAGATGCATGGTGCTGCCTCTGGAATTTCGGTCCTCTGAGCAGACCTGGAGGTCTCCCCTTGAAGAAGCTAACCAGTTTCTTCCAAATACAGGCTTGCAAACACACACTGGGTGGCTGCCTCTTCTTCCCTGAAGGACGATCACTTTCCCCGCTTCCTGTGAACTCTGCATCCCAGCCTGCTGGAAAAGCGCTTCTTGGAGGTCATTTTTCAGGGACAATTTTCCCTGGAGCCCGGGGCTGTAGGGAGGGCCCCATGCTCGCTGTGAAAGGCAGAGTCACATCCACAGTCTGTTCTACCCCTTTTGCCCTGTGGGAGAGCTCTAGTGAGCCTAGGTCTGTCAGGAAAATTCTTGGCTCCTATGGGGACACACCCTGTGTGTTAACCTGCATATCGGACCTAGGGGCCACAGGGTGCCTGTTCCTCTCGGGGGGGACCTGAAGTGGTGCGGACCAGCAACAGCCTGAACATCCATCAGATTGCTCTTTTCTTCCTTCTGATACAGCTAGCTTTGCTTCTCGCTTTGGCATTTCGGAAGCCAGGGGGAGCCCCACCGCTGTTGTCCTGGGGTCTATTGGAGGTACCGGGTCTATTGGACCCCAGCATGGCACCCGACCCCCTCAGACACACTCCCGCAGCCTCCTTCCCCATGGGCAGGACTGTTCTGACCTAGGAATGTGTTCCCAAGGCTCAGAAAATGCAGGGAGACACACGGCCCTGACTCTGGAACTGAGGCCATTTGGAGCAGGCCTGGAGGTCTGACGTCTGAGACGCCAAACACTTGCTGCAAGATACAGGTGTGAAAACACACTCTCTGGGGCTGCCTTTCCTTCCTCCAAGGAAGAGAGCTTTTCCAGTCTCTTCCGTGCTGAGTCATACAAGGCTGGAAAGGTCTGGCTTAGAGGGCATTTCTCAGCGGCAATGGCCCCCTGAGGCCCTGCACACAGGGAGGGATCCTACCCTCCCGGGGAAGTCAAAGCAACCTCCAAACAGCTGTTCTCTCATGTTTCCTCTGCAGGAGGAGCTAGTGAGCCCAGGTCTGTCTGGAACTTCTTGGATCCTGCGGGGAAATCATCCTGGAGCCCACCTGGATACCAGTCGTAGGGGCTAAAATTCGCATTTTCCTTCCTTGGAGCCTAACGCAGTACAGCCTAGCAACTGCTTGAAAATCCATCCTGTTGCTGTTTTCTTCCCTCTGACAGAGCGAGCTTTGCTCCCCATTTTGGGATTTCAGAAGCAAGGTGGTGGCCTGCAACTCCTTGCCTGGGGTCCATTGGAGGTGCAAGGTGCCCTCGACCAGGTGACCCCAGCATGACACCTGGCCCCTCAGACACACTCCCGCAGCCTGCTTCCCCATGGGCAGGACTGCTCTCACCTAGGAATGTGTTTGCAAGGCCAGGAAACTGCAGGGAGACACAAGGCCCTGATTCTGGCATTGAGTCTGTTGGAACAGGCCTGCAGGTCTTCTGTCTAACAAGCCAAACACTTGCTGCAAGATACAGGCCTGAAAACACACTCTTGGCTGCCTTTCCTTCCTCCAAGGAAGAGAGTTTTCTCAGACTCCTGTGGGCTGAGAGCCACACAGGGC
>NW_017216870.1:0-12906 GCF_001704415.2 Capra hircus | reverse complement strand
TAGAAATTTGCTTTAAAGCCCCCCAGTTGATCTCATTGTTCCTTGACTATTAAAAAAGAGTTCAGTTTAAGAATTTGGATTGTGCGGAGAGGGAAGATGGCGGAGGAATAGGACGGGAAGATCACTTTCTCCCTCACAAATTCCTCAAAAGAACATTTCAACGCCGAGCAAACTCCACAAAACAACTTCTGTAGGCTGGCAGAGGACATCAGGCAACCAGAAAAGCAGACCATTGTCTTCAAAAACAGGTAGGAAAAATATAAAAAGACGAAAAAGGAGACAAAGGAGGTGGGGAGGGAGCTCCGTCCCGGGAAGGGAAGCCCGTCCCGGGAAGGGAATTTTAAGAAGAGAGGTTTCCAAACACCAGGAAACACTCTCCCTGCGAGTCTGTGGCGAGCCTTGGAAACACAGAGGGCAACATAACAGGAAGGAAAAATAGATAAATAATTAAAACCAACAGATTACAAGCCCAACAGTAACTCCCCCAGCGGAAAAGCAGCACAGACGCCTGCATCCGCCATTGGGAAGTGGGGCAGGGCAGGGACGCGCGGGAGGCGCGGGCTGCAGAGCTTTTGTAAGAATCGGGCAGGAACGCCCACGCGCAACCAGAACGATCTAACTTGGGCTAGCAAACCAGACTGTGGGATAGCTACCCACGCGAAAAGCTCGAACATAAGACACCGCCAGGACCGAGCACAGAACAAAGGACGGAACGGAAAAAGCCGGCTGCAGACCATCCCCGCCGGGGACAGGCAGCCAGAGCCGTAAGGACTGGAAAGGGGCAATTGCAGACCCGGAGAGACTTTACTTACCTAACTGCAAGCAGGCTCCTTTGCTAAGACTTCTGGGGTGCTGGACAGTCACATCTGCCTCACGGGGTGCGCCAGCGGTCCACCCAGAAGCTGAGCAGCAGCGGCAGAAAAGGTGACAAGCCGCGGCGATCGCGCTCGCCAAACTCCTGAGCTACTCGGACCTGGGAAGGGCACAAAGCGCAGTCCCAGCCGAATCTGTGCCTCTGAGGGCTGCCTGAGCGCCGAACCTGAGCGGCTTGGACCGGGGAAGTGCACGCAGCCTAGGGCCGGCCCCAGACGGTTCCCGGCTGAGCATCGTAGAGCCGGAGCGGTTTGTGCGCCGCGAGAAAGGACAGGTCAAGTGGGGCTGAGATGTGTGCACACGACAGTGCTGTTTGTTTGCAGCATCCCCCTCCCCACAGCGTGACTGAACTAGTGAGCCTAAAAAACCAGCAAACAGAAGAAGTTAAACAGAGGGAACCACCTTGGAAGTGAGCCCACACGGCCCATAACATCAGAGAAGGGCAGATATATTTTTAATATTTTTAAAATCATTCCTTTTTTTTTTTTTTTTGCTTTTTTGCTTTTTTTTTTTTTTCTTTTTTTCTAGCTTTTTTTAATTGTTAAGTCTTCTATTTCTCCTCTAATTTTTATTTCTATAACCTATTATTACTATTTTTTTTTTTTAAGGCAAACACCATATATACTCTTTGGATGGTTGTTGTGTGTTTTTTTTTTTTTTCTTTTGTTTGTTTGTTTGTTTTTAATAATTTTTTTTTCTTTCTTCCTTTTTCCTTCTGCTTTTCTTTAATATTGTATCTTTGAAAATCCAACCTCTACTCTAGATTTTTAATCTTTGCTCTTAGGTTTTTGTTGTCAATTTTGTACATTTAAAAACCCAAACTTCACTACCCAAGTTTACCTGAGAGCGAGATTACTGGCTTGACCACTCTCTCCTCCTCTGGACTCTCCTTTTTCTCCACCAGGTGGCCTCTGTCTCTTTTCTCCCCCATCTCTTCTCTATCCAACTCTGTGAATCTCTGTGTGTTCCAGACGGTAGAGAACACCTAAGGAACTGGTTACTGGCAGGATTTGTCTCTCTCCTACTCATTCCTCTCTCTTATCCTCCTGGTCACCTCTGTCTACTTCCTCCCTCTCCTCTTCCCCGTATAACTCTGTAAATACCTCTGAGTGGTCCAGACTATAGAGCGCACATAAGGAAGTGACTACTGCTAGCTTGCTCTCTCCTCTCTTTGATCTCACCGCATCTCATTCCAGTTACCTCTAACTACCCCCTCCATCTTCTCTTCTCCTTGTAACTCAGTGAACCTCTCTGAGTGTCCCTCAATGTGGAGAAACTTTTCATCTTTAACCTAGATGTTTTATCATCGGTGCTGTATAGATGGAGAAGTCTAGAGGCTACTGTAAAAATAAAACTGAAAACCAGAAGCAGGAAGCTTAAATCCAAAGCCTGAAAACATTAGAGAACTCTTGAATTCAGGGAACATTAAGCAATAGGAGCTCATCAAATGCCTTCATACCTACACCGAAACCAAGCTCCACCCAAGGGCCAACAAGTTCCAAAACAAGACATACCACGCAAATTCTCCAGCAACACAGGAACACTCCCCTGAGCTTCAATATACAGGCAGCTCAAAATTATCCCAAAACCTTTGATGTCTCATAACCCATTACGGGTCACTCCACTGCACTCCAGAGAGAAGAAACCCAGCTCCACCCACCAAAACTCCAACACAAGCCTCCCTAACCAGGAAACCTTGACAAGCCACTGATAGAACCCCACCCAAAGTGAGGAAGCTCCATAATAAAGAGAACTCCACAAATTACCAGAATATAAAAAGGCCACCCCAAACGCAGCAATATAACCAAGATGAAGAGACAGAGGAATACTCAGCAGGTAAAGGAACAGGAGAGTTGCCCACCAAACCAAACAAAAGAGGAAGAAGTAGGGGAATCTACCGAGAAGGAATTCCGAATATTGATAGTGAAAAATGATCCAAAATCTTGAAAATCAAAATGGAAACACAGATAAATAGCCTAGAGACAAGGATTGAGAAGATGCAAGAAAGGTTTAACAAGGACCTAGAAGAAATAAAAAAGAGTCAAAATATAATGAATAACGCAATAAATGAGATCAGAAACACTCTGGAGGCAACAAATAGTAGAATAACGGAGGCAGAAGATAGGATTAGTGAAATAGAAGATAGAATGGTAGAAATAAATGAATCAGAGAGGAAACAAGAAAAACGAATTAAAAGAAATGAGGACAATCTCAGAGACCTCCAGGACAATATGAAACGCTCCAACATTCGAATTATAGGAGTCCCAGAAGAAGAAGACAGAAAGAAAGATCATGAGAAAATCCTTGAGGAGATAATAGTTGAAACTTCCCTAAAATGGGGAAGGAAATAATCACCCAAGTCCAAGAAACACAGAGAGTTCCAAATAGGATAAACCCAAGGCCGAAACACCCCAAGACACATATTAATCAAATTAACAAAGATCAAACACAAAGAACAAATATTAAAAGCAGCAAGGGAAAAACAACAAATAACACACAAGGGGATTCCCATAAGGATAACAGCTGATCTTTCAATAGAAACTCTTTCAGGCCAGGAGGGAATGGCAAGACATACTTAAAGTGATGAAAGACAATAACCTACAGCCCAGATTACTGTATCCAGCAAGGATCTCATTCAAATACGAAGGAGAAATCAAAAGCTTTACAGACAAGCAAAAAGCCTGAGAGAATTCAGCACCACCACACCAGCTCTCCAACAAATTCTAAAGGATATCCTCTAGACAGGAAACACGAAAAGGGTGTATAAACCCGAACCCAAAACAATAAAGTAAATGGTAACGGGATCATACTTATCAATAATCACCTTAAACGTAAATGGGTTGAACGCCCCAACCAAAAGACAAAGACTGGCCGAATGGATACAAAAACAAGACCCCTCTATATGGTGCTTACAAGAGACCCACCTCAAAACAAGGGACACATACATACTGAAAGTGAAGGGCTGGAAAAAGATATACCACGCAAACAGAGACCAAAAGAAAGCAGGAGTGGCAATACTCATATCCGATAAAATAGACTTTAAAACAAAGGCTGTGAAAAGAGACAAAGAAGGCCACTACATAATGATCAAAGGAACAATCCAAGAAGAAGATATAACAATTATAAATATATATGCACCCAATATAGGAGCACCACAATATGTAAGAGAAATGATAAGTATGAAAGGGGAAATCAACAATAACACAATAATAGTGGGAGACTTTAACACCCCACTCACACCTATGGACAGATCAACTAAACAGAAAATTAACAAAGAAATGCAAACTTTAAATGATACATTAGATCAGTTAGACCTAATTGATATCTATAGGACATTTCACCCCAAAACAATGAATTTCACCTTTTTTTCAAGTGCTCATGGAACTTTCTCCAGGATAGATCACATCCTGGGCCATAAATCTAAACTTGATAAATTCAAAAAAAATCGAAATCATTCCAAGCATCTTTTCTGACCATAATGCATTAAGATTAGATCTCAATTACAGGAGAAAAACTATTAAAAATTCCAACATATGGAGGTTGAACAACACACTTCTGAATAACCAACAAATCACAGAAGAAATAAAAAAAGAAATCAAAATATGCATAGAAACTAATGAAAATGAAAACACAACAACCCAAAACCTGTGGGACACTATAAAAGCAGTGCTAAGAGGAAAGTTCATAGC
Source organism: Capra hircus (assembly GCF_001704415.2). Classification (NCBI taxonomy): domain Eukaryota; kingdom Metazoa; phylum Chordata; class Mammalia; order Artiodactyla; family Bovidae; genus Capra; species Capra hircus. The sequence goes on along the minus strand of NW_017216870.1, from coordinate 8,344 downwards.
AATACAGGCATACCTCAAGAAACAAGAAAACAGTCAAATAAATAACCTAACTCTGCAACTAAAGCAACTAGAAAAGGAAGAGTTGGAGAACCCCAGAGTTAGTAGAAGGAAAGAAATCTTAAAAATTAGGGCAGAAATAAATGCAAAAGAAACAAAAGAGACCATAGCAAAAATCAACAAAGCCAAAAGCTGGTTCTTTGAAAGGATAAATAAAATTGACAAACCATTAGCCAGACTCATCAAGAAGCAAAGAGAGAAAAATCAAATCAATAAAATTAGAAATGAAAATGGAGAGATCACAACAGACAACACAGAAATACAAAGGATCCTAAGAGACTACTATCAGCAATTGTATGCCAATAAAATGGACAAGGTGGAAGAAATGGACAAATTCTTAGAAAAGTACAATTTTCCAAAACTGAACCAGGAAGAAATAGAAAATCTTAACAGACCCATCACAAGCACGGAAATTGAAACTGTAATCAGAAATCTTCCAGCAAACAAAAGCCCAGGTCCAGACGGCTTCACAGCTGAATCCTACCAAAAATTTCGAGAAGAGCTAACACCTATCCTCCTCAAACTCTTCCAGAAAATTGCAGAGGAAGGTAAACTTCCAAACTCATTCTATGAGGCCACCATCACCCTAATACCAAAACCTGACAAAGATGTCACAAAAAAAGAAAACTACAGGCCAATATCACTGATGAACATAGATGCAAAAATCCTCAACAAAATTCTAGCAATCAGAATCCAACAACACATTAAAAAGATCATACACCATGACCAAGTGGGCTTTATCCCAGGGATGCAAGGATTCTTCAATATTCGCAAATCAATCAATGTAATTCACCACATTAACAAACTGAAAAATAAAAACCATATGATTATCTCAATAGATGCAGAGAAGGCCTTTGACAAAATTCAACATCCATTTATGATAAAAACTCTCCAGAAAGCAGGAATAGAAGGAACACACCTCAACATAATAAAAGCTATCTATGACAAACCCACAGCAAACATTATCCTCAATGGTGAAAAATTGAAAGCATTTCCGCTAAAGTCAGGAACAAGACAAGGGTGTCCACTTTCACCGCTACTATTCAACATAGTTCTGGAAGTTTGGGCCACAGCAATTAGAGCAGAAAAAGAAATAAAAGGAATCCAAATTGGAAAAGAAGAAGTAAAACTCTCACTGTTTGCAGATGACATGATCCTCTACATGGAAACCCCTAAAGACTCCACCAGAAAATTACTAGAGCTAATCAATGAATATAGTAAAGTTGCAGGATATAAAATCAACACACAGAAATCCCTTGCATTCCTATACACGAACAATGAGAAAGTAGAAAAAGAAATTAAGGAAACAATTCCATTCACCATTGCAACGAAAAGAATAAAATACTTAGGAATATATCTACCTAAAGAAACTAAAGACCTATATATAGAAAACTATAAAACACTGATGAAAGAAATCAAAGAGGACACTAATAGATGGAGAAATATACCATGTTCATGGATCGGAAGAATCAATATAGTGAAAATGAGTACACTACCCAAAGCAATTTACAAATTCAATGCAATCCCTATCAAGCTACCAGCAACATTTTTCACAGAACTAGAACAAATAATTTCAAGATTTGTATGGAAATACAAAAAAACCTCGAATAGCCAAAGCAATCTTGAGAAAGAAGAATGGAACTGGAGGAATCAACTTGCCTGATTTCAGGCTCTACTACAAAGCCACAGTCATCAAGACAGTATGGTACTGGCCACAAAGACAGACATATAGATCAATGGAACAAAATAGAAAGCCCAGAGATAAATCCACACACATATGGACACCTTATCTTTGACAAAGGAGGCAAGAATATACAATGGAGTAAAGACAATCTCTTTAACAAGTGGTGCTGGGAAAACTGGTCAACCACTTGTAAAAGAATGAAACTAGATCACTTTCTAACACCCCACACAAAAATAAACTCAAAATGGATTAAAGATCTAAATGTAAGACCAGAAACTATAAAACTCCTAGAGGAGAACATAGGCAAAACACTCTCAGACATAAATCACAGCAGGATCCTCTATGATCCACCTCCCAGAATTCTGGAAATAAAAGCAAAAATAAACAAATGGGATCTAATTAAAATTAAAAGCTTCTGCCACAACAAAGGAAAATATAAGCAAGGTGAAAAGACAACCTTCTGAATGGGAGAAAATAATAGCAAATGAAGCAACGGACAAACAACTAATCTCAAAAATATACAAGCAACTTCTGCAGCTCAATTCCAAAAAAATAAACGACCCAATCAAAAAATGGGCCAAAGAACTAAATAGACATTTCTCCAAAGAAGACATACGGATGGCTAACAAACACATGAAAAGATGCTCAACATCACTCATTATTAGAGAAATGCAAATCAAAACCACAATGAGGTACCACTTCACACCAGTCAGAATGGCTGCGATCCAAAAATCTGCAAGCAATAAATGCTGGAGAGGGTGTGGAGAAAAGGGAACCCTCCTACACTGTTGGTGGGAATGCAAACTAGTACAGCCACTATGGAGAACAGTGTGGAGATTCCTTAAAAAATTACAAATAGAACTACCTTATGACCCAGCAATCCCACTGCTGGGCATACACACCGAGGAAACCAGAATTGAAAGAGACACATGTACCCCAATGTTCATCGCAGCACTGTTTATAATAGCTAGGACATGGAAACAACCTAGATGTCCATCAGCAGATGAATGGATAAGAAAGCTGTGGTACATATACACAATGGAGTATTACTCAGCCGTTAAAAAGAATTCATTTGAATCAGTTCTGATGAGATGGATGAAACTGGAGCCGATTATACAGAGTGAAGTAAGCCAGAAAGAAAAACACCAATACAGTATACTAACACATATATATGGAATTTAGGAAGATGGCAATGACGACCCTGTATGCAAGACAGGGAAAGAGACACAGATGTGTATAATGGACTTTTGGACTCAGAGGGAGAGGGAGAGGGTGGGATGATTTGGGAGAATGACATTCTAACATGTATACTATCATGTAAGAATTGAATCGCCAGTCTATGTCTGATGCAGGATACAGCATGCTTGGAGCTGGTGCATGGGGATGACCCAGAGAGATGTTATGGGGAGGGAGGTGGGAGGGGGGTTCATGTTTGGGAACGCATGTAAGAATTAAAGATTTTAAAATTAAAAAAAAAAAAGCACTATTTGTAAAATAAACCCAGAATATAGCCACTCCTCACCACATCTTCAAGATCCCCTCACACTCAGCTCCAAGCTCCTCCAAGGCCAAGCCAGTATCTTCCCTCATCCAGATAACTGCAAGAGCTTCTAAAGGTTCTCCCTGTTTCTGCCTTTGCCTCCCTACACTATATTCTCCATAGAACAGAAAAAACCATCACCCTCAAAAGCTTGCTTGGGGCTGGTGCACTGAGACGACCCAGAGGGATGGTACAGGGAGGGAGGAGGGAGGGCGCTTCAGGATGGGGAACACGTGTATACCTGTGGCGGATTCATGTTGATGTATGGCAAAACCAATACAACATTGTAAAGTAATTAACCTCCAATTAAAATAAATAAATTTATATTTATAAAAATAAAAAAAAAAAAAGAATTTGGATTGTTTTTCTGAGAATTCCCCAGCAGTCAGGCCAAAATCACAGCATCCCTGCTCTGGAACTTTCACCAAAGAAATGTTGGAATTTCAGAGCAAGAATCTTTAGACATCATCTTGACCAGCTCTTTTCCACAGATCAGGGATTTAAGAAGTTAGAGAATGTGGCAAGGTCACAGGGTTAGCCTTGCATTAACTGGATATGGGCTCTCAACTCTCTGTATAGTGATTTTTGTTTTAGTTTGGATTTTAAAAATCTACCCTATTATATGTCATCTCTCCAATATGGTAGAAGTAGCAAGAAGCAATCATTTAACATGAGCTACATGCAACTTAGCTCACCTAAAATGACTCTACGAAATTATAGTTTCTTGAACAAATTTCTTGTTTTAACAAATTTTCACACCTTCCTACAGAATTAGCATGAAAATTGTGGGTGAAATTTCTGACCATGATACGTGTGAATAGATTTCAAGCTACACGAATAGTCATAATGCGGTAAAAACAATTATTTTTATGGTATACTTTTGACTGTCGGTAAGGGACGGTGGGAGGGAAAAATTCGAGGATGCACACAGGAAGTGCCCTTCAGTGCTGAGCCAAGAAGGTGAGCGAACAGCACTTCCTGTGAGAGACCCTGTGTCCTCACTCCCCTATCCGGCCCTTAGATTCTAAACAGCATCCTCTGCTGCCCTCTAGCGGTTCTGAGAGCCATTAGCGAGGTTGCAAAGGGAAATCTTAGAGGTGAGCAGAGAATTGGTTCCTTTTTCCCCTTCAACAATCTGCACCCATTTATAATGTGAGGTGTGTTTTCTTCACACACCACAGAACAGTTCTCAGAATCCAGCTGGATGTCCTACACTTCAACTCAGTTCTGACCCCGTCGACCCAAAGATAACATCCAGTTCCCCAGGTTAATGGCTCAGTACTGCAAGAACATCCCCCACTTCAGAGACCAAGGCAAAGTCACGCTGTCACCTGCGATTCTGACCAACTGGCTATAGGGCCAAGGTTCCTACACTCCCTATTTGGGTTTGATTATTCTGCTAGAGAAAAACAAACTCAGAGAACCATTTTACTAACTAGATGACTGGTTTATCATGAAAGGATGTGATTCAGAAACAGCCTGATGGAAAGACACAGAGCTTCACACCCACCAGAAATTCCCCTTGCCACCAGCCCAAAAGCTCTCCAACCTTTGAGGTTTATGGAGGCTTCATCACAGAGGCCTGGCAAGGATTTAAGCTCCAAACCTGCTCCCCTCACAAGGACAGAGGAGCGTGGCAGGCTACAGTCCATGGGGTCACAAGAGTAGGGCAAGACTTAGCGACTAAATGACAACCACCCTCTCCCCTCCCAGAAAAGGGAGATCAGGGTGGGATTCCTAGTCGGCTCACCTGGCAACAGTCACCTTCAGCCCCCACCCCACTGAAGTCCAGAGTCACTTTATTAATGTAACAATAGGTGCCTTTGTCATTTTTCATCACTTAGGAATTTCCTGTGGTTTTCAGAGCTCTGAGCCAAAAATAAGGATAGGGACTAGGACCCATCATGTAGAATTTTTATTACAAATCGCAACGTTACACCCTTCAATGACAAAGAAACAGAACACATCATATGGTGAATCATAGATGCAAATAAAATGGAATGAATTGGTTCCAAAATATATTTGTGTGCGCTTAGTCCATGGGGTCACAAACAGCTGGACACAACTCAGCAACTGAACTGACTGGCTGAGTCACTCAGTCGTGTCCAACTCTTTGTGACCTAATGAACATTAACCCACCAGGCTCCTGTCCATGGAATTCTCCAGGCAAGAAAACTGCAGTGGGTCGCCATTTTCTCCTCCAGGGGATCTTCCTGATCCAGAGATGGAACCCAAGTCTCCTGCATCTCCTGCATTGGCAGGCGAATTCTTTACCACTGAGCCACCTGGGAAGCTCCCCCACAAAAAACACAGACATATACCCTCAATTCAAAGTGAGGAACTCCTATCTTTACATAACATTTTGGGTCTTGGGGGGAGTTTTTTTTTTTGGTGGTACGCAAGAGGGCTGAACAGAAGGAAACCACAGAGAAGGGATGAATTCATTCAGCTTTAGACAAAACCATCACAAAATCCAGCTGGTTCCTCCTCCTCCCTCTGATCCCTCTTGGTTCTCATTCTCAAAGTATTCTTTCTGTGTCTTGAATATGTTTTATCAATATGAATCATAGACTCAATGGATATGAGTTTGAGCAAGATGGTGAAGGACAGGGAAGCCTGGTGTGCCACAGTCCATGGGGTCAAAAAGAGTTGGACATGACTGAGCAACTGAACAATAAAAGCACGATGAATATCAAATAGTTTAGTTACTTAGATACATGTCTTTCACTCCCAAAATGTGGGGAGCTCTTCAAGAGCTGATGTCACTTCCCATGTATCTGTGTATCCACTCCCCCACCACCCAGTGCTGGTCTTGCTGCTGTCACTGTGTTGATCCTAAAAAAAAGATATCATATGGGAATAGTCCTGAGGAATAGGAGCCACCCAGCTTTACCATAACAGCAGGGAATCAAAATGAAAGTCTATCAGAGGCCAAAATGATAAGACATTTTCCAAAAAATGGCACTAGTCAAAAGACCAATAAGAGCATTCACATCATTTTTATTGAATCAAAAACCATCTAGAGACAAGTGGAAAAATAATTTATTACAGGTTCTCTTACACATGAACATGGAACATTTATACAAGTTATCAACGTGCTGATAGGAAATGCTAAATTTAAAGATAAACATTTTTACACAAAAGTAGTGGTCCTGTATTTTATAAAGATAGATATTAATAAATTATCAGAGATAATGAAGAACAACAGGTGATGATTCTAACAGGAATGCATTCTATGTTGAAATTAAAGTAACTTTTCTCCAAGATGGCACCCTGGATAGAATCAAGTTCTTGTGAGCTAAGACAAAGGAGCTCATTTCTGGGAAGAAAGGGCCAAGATGGGCTCTGACCAACCGAAACACCCAGCTGTGATTCCAGCTTCATCCTTGGATGCAGTTAGAGTCCATAACGTTTCCTCCAAACTAATGCAATAGTCATTGTCAAACAGTGCTGCCTTCACCAACAGCTGCATGGGGTTAATGAGATTTATAAAACAAAGGATACAATGCAAAGGATAGCATTTTAGAGGAACTGTAATTGCCACATGATCTGAATGAAACCTGATAGTTTAATAGCAAAGAAGTATATTCTCTATTTCTGAAGGGAAATTAACATAATTCTAAATAGACACTGTTTTCTTAGCATGATATATTCTTATCTGGGGAGTCTGAAACTATATTGCATTTTTCCCCTAAAATTCTGAATTCACTCCTTTAGAAAACGATTTCTATAATGATATGCACCAACACAATAAAACCTTTTTATATGTTATAGTCATTAAAATATACACATATAGAGACACTGAACAAATATGGAAAACCATGATATATAATATATATACATACATACACACATGGCTGAATACCGTTCAGTTTCATTTAATTAAATTCACCAAATATTTTATTGGGTGCCCACTACCTGAAAACCACCATGCCAGGCGATGCATAGTCGATCTGAAGACATGTGAAGCTCACATCAGCCACACAAAGCCAAACTTCAGATAACATACTAAACCTCAAAATAATCAAAAGCAGAGCTAAAGTTGAATAATGAATAAGGAAAGAGATACACAGGAGAACGGCTTGGGGGAAACAGGAAAAGGACGGAGGGAATCACTGGTCCCAGGCACGGCATCTGTTAGGGGGAGACTGGACCTCATCCTGCGATCTTAACCCCACAGTCCAAGATTCAGTTTTCATCCTGCTCTGCTTCCTTTAAAAAGTGAAGTAAATAGGGGATTAGTTTTCAGTGATAAGAAAGCTTGTAGATAATTCAAAATATTTTCTTTCTTTTTTTTTTTAAATAAAATTTGCTCTGCATTCATATCTACCACTTTTTTAAGCCATTCCCACCATCAGGTTGGCTGAAACAGAGCCACCCAAACAAAAGGAACAATGCTTCAGGCAAACTAATTTATCAGAAGAACATCAGGAAGCATGCTAGTGCCAGAAGTAAATTATTTAAAGTGAAAAGAAGATAAAGATAAATATTTTACAACTTGGCATTTCATTCCTTTTATGACTTCTATTCTAAAAGCATTTTTAGGGAATGTGCACATCCAGGAAAATATATACAGTCGAAAAGTCTCTCCCCCTCTACAGAATCAGTACATCAACAGGGAATAGAGCATCGGGCTTGTTTCTGACGCAGGCCACTGAAAGAGGGGCAAGGCTGGCAGGACCTTGGTGTCGTGAGCCACAGTGGACCACAGGACCCCGAGCACACCCCAGTGCTAACCCCCAGCACACGGGTTTCTGGCTGGAGTGCAGCCATAGCATGAGCATGAACCTACACCTTCCCTGAGGAAGTATTTAGATTCTGGACATGCATAAATCCCTCTTCTCTCGAGATCAGTCCTGATGTTCATTGGAAGGACTGATGCTGAAGCTGAAACTCCAATACTTTGGCCACTTCGTGCAGAGTTGACTCATTGGAAAACACTCTGATGCTAGGAGGGATTGGGAGCAGGGAGGAGAAGGGGACGACAGAGGATGAGATGGTTGGGTGGCATCATCGACTCGATGGACATGAGTTTGGGTAAACTCCAGGAGTTGTGATGGAGG
>NW_017216869.1:0-12906 GCF_001704415.2 Capra hircus | reverse complement strand
TCTCCAGTGCTGATATGGATCTTGGGGTACTACTGGAGTCTCCCGAGGGGAGTCAGTCCTCGTCTCGAGTGGGGGCATGCACGTGGCTTTCCTCCCGAGCTGTAGCAGCAGTGTCACGCTTCCCTTCGCGTGAATCAAGGGATCTGTGGCTTTCCCTCGAGGCTTTCCCACGAGGCTTTCCCAAGGGCTGTCCCACGTACCACCGTGGTGTGAGTTGATCCCCGGCTTGAAAGTCGAGGCAGTGCAGGGAAACAGGATTTCCTGGAATGACTGAGACATCTGGGGGACTCTGGGAATGGTGGCATGACAGGGAGTTCCTCTCGCCTTTCCTGTGGAGAGTGACTCCCGAGAATTCTTTCGCTATCACGCTGGGAAAGGATCACTCCTCTCGAGCTATGAGACGGAAACGGGGCTCCTCTGGATGTGGGCGGGACTCTCGTGCCTCCTCTCGAGTGGAGACGGGTATGTCGGGGAACTTCTTGAGTTGCAGCAAGGGTGTGAAGGACCCTTTGGAAATTCCAGAGCTTAGGTGTGATTAGCATCGAAACGCCAGCGGAAATGGGCCCATCTCTCCTGGAAGGGACAACCACCTGGATTTTCTCAAGTTGCGGTAGGTGCTCTCAACCTATGACGGGGACACAGGGAACCGCTCTGTTGGCCTGAGGAAATGCCAGTCCCATGCGAGTTGCACGGTGGCCTCTCAGGATTCCTCTCCCGTCGATGCCGGGGCCTAAGACCTTGTTTGGAGTCGGTGCCAGAACCAGAGGATTCCTCTCCAGTGCTGACATGGATCTTGGGGTACTTCTGGAGTCTCCCCAGGGAGTCAGTCCTCGTCTCGAGTGGGGGCATGCACGTGTGCTTTCCTCCGAGCTGTAGCAGCAGTGTCACGCTTCCCTTCGCATGGATCAAGGGATCTGTGGCTTTCCCTCGAGGCTTTCCACGAGACTTTCCACGAGGCTTTCCCACAGGGCTGTCCCACGTGCCACCGTGGTGAAAGTCGACCTGGGCTTGAAAGTCGAGGCAGTGGCAGGGAAAACAGGTTTCCCTGGAATGGACTGAGACATCTGGGGACTCTTGGAATGGTGTCACGACCCTGGACTTCCTCTCGCCTTTCTGTGGAGAGCACCCCTCTTTGAGATGCAACGGGAACGCCGGAATTCTTTCCCCACCACGCAGGGAAAGGATCCCTCCTCTCAAGCTAGGAGGCGGAAACGGGGCTCCTCTGGATGTGGGCGGGACTCTCGTACTTCCTCTCGAGTGTCGACGGGTATGTCGGGGAACTTCTTGAGTTGCAGCAAGGGTGTGAAGGACGCTTTGCAGGTTCCAGAGGTTAGGTGTGATTACCGTCGAGATGCCACAGTGGAAATGGGCCTCATCTCGCCTGGAGGGGAGAACCTCCTGAATTTTCTCGAGTTGCGGCAGGTGCTCTCGACTTACGACAGGGACCTCAGGGACCCGCTCTGGTGGCCTCAGGAAAGGCCAGTCCCCATGCAAGTTGCTCGGGGGCCTCTCGGGATTCCTCTCCCGTCGATGCCGGGGCCTAAGTCTTTGTGTGGAGTCGGTGCCGGAACCTGAGGATTCCTGACAGTGCTGACATGGATCTTGGGGTACTTCTGAAGTCTCCCCAGGGGAGTCAGTCCTCGTCTCGAGTGGGGGCATGCACGTGCGCTTTCCTCCCGAGCTGTAGCAGCAGTGTCACGCTTCTTGGCGATTGGATCATGGTATCAGTGGCTTTCCCTGAAGGCTTTCCCTCGAGGCTTTTCCACGAGGCTTTCCCACAGGGCTGTCCCACGTTCCACCGTGGTGTCAGTCGATCCTCGGCTTGAATGTCGAGGCAGTGCAGGGAAAACAAATTTTGCTGGAATGGACTGTGACATCTGAGGGAATCTGGGAATGGTGGCACGACCCTGGAGTTCCTCTCGCCTTTTCTGTGGAGAGAGCCTACTCTTGAGATGCGACCGGGAATGCCGGAAATTCTTTCCCGACCACGCAGGGAAAGGATCCCTTCTTTCGAGCTATGAGGTGGAAACGGGGGCTCCTTCTCATGTGGGAGGGACTCTCGTGCTTCCTCTCGAGTGGAGACGGGTATGTTGGGGAACTTCTTGAGTTGCAGCAAGGGTGTGAAGGACCCTTTTGCAGTTCTAGAGGTTAGGTGTGATTAGCCCCGAGATGCCTCAATGGAAATGGGCCTGATCTCGCCTGGAGGGGAGAAACTCCTGGATATTCTCGAGTTGCGGCAGGTGCTCTCGACTTACGATGGGGACCTCAGGGACCCGCTCTGGTGGCCTCAGGAAATTCCAGTCCCCATGCGAGTTGCTCAGGGCCCTCTCCGGATTCCTCTCCCGTCGATGCCGGGGCCTCAGACCTTACGTAGAGTCGGTGCTGTAACCTGAGGATTCCTCTCCAGTGCTGACATGGATCTTGGTGTACTGCTGGAGTCTCCCCAGGGGAGTCAGTCCTCGTCTCGGTTGAGGGCATGCACGTGCGCTTTCCTCCCCAGCTGTAGCAGCAGTGTCGCGCTACCCTTCGCGTGGATCAAGGGATCTGTGGCTTTCCCTCGAGGCTTTCCCACGAGGCTTTCCCAAGAGGCTTTGCCACAGGGCTGTCCCACGTGCCACAGTGGGGTGAGTCGATCCTCGGCTTGAAAGTCGAGTCAGTGCGGGGAAACAGGTTTCCCTGGAATGGACTGAGACATCTGGGGGACTCAGAGAATGGTGGCATTTCCCTGGAGTTCCTCTCGCCTTTCCTGTGGAGAGCGCCTCCTCTTGAGATGCGACGGGAACGCCGGGAATTCTTTCCCGACCTCGCAGGGAAAGGATCCCTCCTCTCGAGCTATGAGGCGGAAACGGGGGCTCCTCTGGATGTGGGCGGAACTATCGTGCTTCCTCTTGAGTGGAGACGGGTATGTCGGGGAACTTCTTGATTTGCAGCAAGGGTGTGAAGGACCCTTTGGAAGTTCCAGAGTTTAAGTGAGCTTAGCCTTGAGATGTGTCAGCGGAAATAGGCTTCATTTTGCCTGGAGGGGAGAACATCCTTGATTTTCTCCAGTTGCGGCAGGTGCTCTCAACTTACGTCGGGGACCGCAGGGACCCGCTCTGGTGGCCTCAGGAAAGGCTGGTCAAGATCCAAGACAGCACTGGAGAGGGAGAGACATCACGAGAGGCTCCCGAGCAACTCGCATTGGGACTGGCCTTTCCTGAGGCCACAAAAGCGGGTCCCTGAGGTCCCCGTCGTAAGACGAGAGCACCTGGCGCAACTCGAGAAAATCCAGGAGGTTCTCCCCTCCAGGCGAGATGAGACCCATTTGCGCTGAGGCATCTCGAGGCTAATCACACCTAACCTCTGGAACTTCCAAAGGGCCCTTCACACCCTTGCTGCAACTCAAGAAGTTCCCCGACATACCCGATTCCACTCGAAAGGAAGCACGAGAGTCCCGCCCACAACCAGAAGAGCCCCTTTTCAGCCACATAGCTCGAGAGGAGGGATCCTTTCCCTGCGTGGTCGGGAAAGAATTTCCGGCGTTCCCGTCGCATCTCAAGAGGAGGCGCTCTCCACAGGAAAGGCGAGAGGAACTCCAGGGTCGTGTCACAAGTCACAGAGTCCCCCAGATGACTCAGTCCATTCCAGGGAAACCTGTTTTCCCTGCACTGCCTCGAATTTCAAGCCGAGGATCGACTCACACCACGGTGGCACGAGGGACAGCCCTGTTGGAAAGCCTAGAGGGAAAGCCTCGTGGGAAAGCCTCGAGGGAAAGCCACAGATCCCTTGATCCACGCGAAGGGAAGTGTGACACTGCTGCTACAGCTTGGGAGGAAAGCGCACGTGCATGCCCCCACTCGAGACGAGGACTGACTCCCCTGGGGAGACTCCAGAAATCCCCTAAGACCCATGTTAGCACTGGAGAGGAATCCTCAGGTTCCGGCACCGACTCCACACAAGGCCTTAGGCCCTGGCATCGACCGGAGAGGAATCCAGAGAGGCCCCCAATCAACTATCATGGGGACTGGCCTTTCCTGAGGCCACCAGAGCGGGACCCTGAGGTCCCCGTCGTAAGTAGAGAGCACCTGCCGCAACTTGAGAAAATCCAGGAGGTTCTCCCATCCAGGCGAGATGAGGCCCATTTCCGTGAGGCGTCTCAAGGCTAATCACACCAAAACTCTGGAACTTACAAAGGGTCCTTCACACCCTTGCTGCAACTCAAGAAGTTCCCCGACATACCCGTCTCCACTCGAGAGGAAGCACGAGAGTCCCGCCCACATCCAGAGGAGCCCCGTTTCCGCATCCTAGCTCGAGAGCGTGGATCCTTTCCCTGCGTGTTCGGGAAAAATTACCGGTGTTTCTGTCGCATCTCAAGAGGAGGGGCTCTCCACAGGAAAGGCGAGAGAAACTCCAAGGTCGTGCCACGATTTCCAGAGTCCCCCAGATATCTCAGTCCATTCCAGGGAAACCTGTTTTCCCTGCACTGCCTCGAATTTCAAGCCGAGGATCGACTCACACCACGGTGGCACGTGGGACAGCCCTGTGGGAAAGCCTCGTTGAAAAGCCTCGAGGGAAAGACCCTGATCCCTTGATCCACAAGAAGGGAAGCGTGACACTGCTGCTACAGATCGGGAGGAAAGCGCCCGTGCATGTCCCCACTCGAGACGAGGACTGACTCCCCTGGGGAAACTCCAGAAGTACCCCAAGATCTATGCCAGAACCGGAGAGGAATCCTCAGTTTCCAACACCGACTCCACACAAGGTCTTAGGCCCCGGCATCGCCGTGAGAGGAATCCCGAGAGGCCCCGGAGCCACTCGCATGAGGACTGGCCTTTCCTGAGGCCACCAGAGCGGGTCCCTGAGGTCCCCGTCGTCAGTGGAGAGCACCTGCCGCAACTCGAGAAAATCCAGGAGTTTCTCCCGTCCAGGTGTGATTAGGCCCATTTCCGCTGAGGCGTCTCGAGGCTAATCACACCTAACCTCTGGAACTTCCAAAGGGACCCACACACCCATGCTGCAACTCAAGAAGTTCCCCGACATACCCGTCTCCACTCGAGAGGAAGCACGAGAGTCCCGCCCACATCCAGAGGAGCCCAGTTTCCGCCTCAGAGCACAAGAGGAGGGATCCTTTCCCTGCGTGGTCGGGAAAGAATTCCCGGCGTTCCCGTCGCATCTCAAGAGGAGGTGCTCTCCACAGGAAAGGCAAGAGGAACTCCAGGGTCGTGCCACCAACGCAGAATCCCCCAGATGTCTCAGTCCATTCCAGGGAAACCTGTTTTCCCTGCACTGGCCTCGACTTTCAAGCCGAGGATTTACTCACACCACGGTGGCACGTGGGACAGCCCTGTGGGAAAGTCTCGTGGGAAAGCCTCGAATGAAAGCCTCAGATCCCTTGTTCCACCTGACGGGAAGCGTGACACTGCTGCTTCAGTTCAGGAGGAAATGGCACATGCATGCCTCCACTCGAGACGATCACTGACTCCCCTGGGGAGACTCCAGAAGTACCCCAAGATCCATGTCAGAACTGGAGAGGAATCCTCAGGTTCCAGCATGACCCCACAGAAGGTCTTAGACCCCGGCATCGACGGGAGAGGAATCCCAAGAGCCCCCTAGCAACTCGCATGGGGACTGGCCTTTCCTGAGGCCACCAGAGCGGGTCCCTGAGGTCCCCGTCGTAAGTCGAGTGCACCTGCCGCAACTCGAGAAAATCCAGGAGGTTCTCCCCTCCTGGCGAGATGAGTCCCATTTCAGCTGAGGCGTCTCGAGGCTAATCTCACCTAACCTCTGGAACTTCTATAGGGTCCTTCACACCCTTGCTGCAACTCAAGAAGTTCCCCGACATACCCGTCTCCACTCGAGAGAAAGCTCGAGAGTCCCGCCCACATCCAGAGACGCCCAGTTTCCGCCTCATAGCACAAGAGGAGGGATCCTGTCCCTGCGGTGTCGGGAAAGAATTCCCAGCATTCCCGTCGCATCTCAAGAGGAGGCGCTCTCCACAGGAAAGGCGAGAGGAACTCCAGGGTCGTGCCACCATTCCCAGAGTCCCCCAGATGTCTCAGTCCGTTCCAGGGAAACCTGTTTTCCCTGCACTGCCTCGACTTTCAAGCCGAGGATCGACTCACACCACGGTGGCACGTGGGACAGCCCTGTGGGAAAGCCTCGTGGGAAAGCCTTATGGGAAAGCCTCGAGGGAAAGCCACAGATCCCTTGATCCACGCGAAGGGAAGCGTGACACTGCTGCTACAGCTCGGAAGGAGAGGGCACGTGCATGCGCCCACTCAAACGAGGACTGACTCCCCTGGGGAGACTCCAGAAGTACCCCAAGATGCATGTCAGCACTGCAGAGGAATCCTCAGGTTCCGGCACCAACTCCACACAAGGTCTTAGGCCCCAGCATCGATGGTAGAGGAATCCCGAGAGGCCCCCGAGCAACTCGCATGTGGACTGGCCTTTCCTGAGGCCTCCAGAGCGGGTCCCTGAGGTCCCCGCCGTAAGTCGAGAGCACCTGCCGCAACTCGAGAAAATCCAGGAGGTTCTCCCCTCCAGGCGAGATGAAGCCCATTTCCGCTGAAGCGTCTGGAGGCTAATCACACCTAACCTCTGGAACTTCCAAAGGGTCCTTCACACCCTTCCTGCCACTCAAGAAGTTCCCCGACATACCCGTCTCCTCTCGATAGGAAGCATGAGGGTCCCGCCCACATCCAGAGGAGCCCCTTTCCGCCTCGTAGCTCGAGATGTGGGATCCTTTCCCTGCTTCGTCGGGAAAGAATTCCCGGCGTTCCCGTCGCATCTCAAGTGGAGGCGCTCTCCACAGGAAATGCGAGAGGAACTCCAGAGTCGTGCCACCATTCCAAGAGTCCCCTGGATGTCTCAGTCCATTCCAGAGGAACCTGTTTTCCCTGCGCTGCCTCGACTTTCACGCCTAGGTTCGACTCACACCTCGGCGGCATGTGGGACAGCCCTCTGGGATAGCCTCGTGGTAAAGCCTGGAGGAAAAGCCACAGATCACTTGATCCACGCGACCGGAAGCGTGACACTGCTGCTACAGCTTGGGAGGAAAGCGCACGTGCATGCCCCCATTCGAGACGAAGACTGACTTCCCTGGGGGGGCTCCAGAAGTACCCCAAGATCCATGTCAGCACTGTAGAGGAATCCTCAGGTTCCTGCCCCAACTCCTCACAAGGTCTTTTTTTTTCTTTCCTTTTTACTCTTTTCTTTGCATTTATTTAAACATAGTTCTCGAAACTTTTGAGTGAAATTGGGCCTCCTTTGGTAAGCAAAGAACCTGAAAGTAGTATTTAAAAAATGAACAGGCAAAGTCTTCAGATCATCCACAACACAGGTGTAGTGTTCCCTTCTTTTTTCTCAAAACTCTGAAGCACCCAGTTTTTCCATATAGTCTTAAAAGCTAGAAGAACAAGAGTACATTTGTGGTGGAATGTTATTTTCACTTGCTGATTACTATTTGAAATACCATTATCCCCTTCTATCAGCTTTAAGAAATAGCCTTTTTAAGGCATACATTGTGCAACTCATCTTATTCCCTGCTATGTATAATACAGATTACATAAAGGCTGACAAAGTCACATTTATATAAGCATTAAGCATTTGCTGTATTGAAAGATCTTTAGTTTTTAACACTAGCAGTATAGAGTTACAGAGCGTAATTTTTATCACTTAACTGCAGGTATATTAAGTATGGTATGTTTCATGGACTCGAGGAAAACGGGCATTTTTTTCTTTAATTTACTACTGACAATCTAATCAGAACAGTTCTCCTAAGCATTGATATGTTAGAAAGAAAAGTAAAAACCAAACGTTATTGTTGCTTTTTGCCATTTGGTAGCATTTTACACACAGGCTTCAATCTTCAGAATACCCTGTATTCAGTAGAAAAACCATTTAAATGAAGTTCTGTACAATAGAAACTTCTCAGCAGTCAAAATTTTAGACTGTAAAAAAATACATGTAAAACATACTTTTCTGAAAACACTTAACTTTGAACAAAGCACCGAACTACACAAATGCAGAATGAAAACAGCATTTCAACTCCACCAAAAGTAGTCATCATAAAAGGTGTAAAAGTCACCTAACTTCACCAGGCACTGTTCACTTTTTAAACAGGAGACAATAAATAATATTGTCCACAAACAATATCCCAACTCTAGGGCAGGTTTCAGAAAGTCTTCATCTTCATGCTTTAATAGCGACGAGGTGAGTATGATCGAGATCTGGAACGTGATCTGTATCCTCCACGACTATAGTAGGGAGAAGGTGACCGTCTTCTGTATTTCTGATCCCTGTCTTGAGCAGCTCTCCATCCTCCTCCTCCTCCTCCTCCTCCTCTGTACGATCTGCTGTAATAGTCCCGATCATCATAGCCTCGATCATATCCTCTGTCATAGTAATCTCGACGGCGTGAGCTGCCATAGGTAGGTCTCCCCATGTAAATTCCTGCTGTTGGAGTATGTGGTCTTTTCGTTATGGAGAAGTCAACTCTGATCCTACATCCATCAAGCTCCATTCCATTGGCACGCTCTTTTGCTTCCTTGGCATCATCTACATTTTCAAAGTATACAAAGGCAAATCCTCTTGAACATCTAGACTGCTGGTCATATACAATAGATACATCAGCAATTGGGCCATATTTAGAGAACATTTCTCTTAGATCTCTTTCTGTAGTATACAAGCTCAATCCAAATACTCCAAGACAACAGTTAGGATCAGGATTTGCCTGATTCCCAACATGACGCCAGCGAGTAGACATGGGAGAATGACTGTGGCTATGCCGTCTTCGATAATCTCTGCTGTAAGATCTGCTACGAGATCTTCTATGGGACCGGGACCGAGATCGTGACCTTGTATAATGCCTCCGAGAACTTCTTCTGGATCTAGACCTAGATTCCGATCTGGACCTGGACTTTGATCTGGAACGCCTGGAATCTTCCTTGGAGCGAGACCTTGCAGGGGTATGACTTGCAGATTTCCCAGATCCATGAGCACTTCCGCTTCTGGAAGCAGAACGGGATTCCCCCTCGCCGTAGTTCTCCTTGCCGCTGTCGCTCATGACTTTCACTGCTGTCGCCGCTCGATGTGCTTCAATCGAAGCTGCCAACCTCTCGCACCTTCAGTGTAGAGGCTCCGCCGCAGCCTCACACCACACACCGGTGCCCCAGGCACTGAGAACCGAAACGCTCCGCGCCGCCTCCGCTCGGGCTCTCCACACAAGGTCTTAGGCCCCGGCATCGACGTGAGAGGAATCCTGAGAGGCCCCTAGCAACTCCCATGGGCACTGGCCTTTTCTGAGGCCACAGGAGCGGGTCCCTGAGGTCCCTATCCTAAGACGAGAGCACCTGCTCCAACTCAAGATAATCCAGGAGGTTCTCCCCTCCAGGCGAGATGAGGCCCATTTCCCCTGAGGCATCTCGAGGCTAATCACACCTAACCTCTGGAACTTCCAAAGGGTCTTTGACACCCCTGCTGCAAGTCAAGAAGATCACCGACATACCCGTCTCCACTCGAGATGAAGCACGAGGGTCCCGCCCACATCCAGAGGAGGCCCCGTTTCCGCCTCGTATCTAGAGAGGAGGGATCCTTTCCCTGCGTGGTCGGGAAAGAATTCCTGGCGTTCCAGTCGCATCTCAAGAGGAAGTGCTCTCCACAGGAAAGGCCAGAGGAACTCCCAGGGTCGTGCCACCATTCCAAGAGTTCCCCAGATGTCTCAGTCCATTCCAGAGGAACCTGTTTTCCCTGCACTGCCACGACTTTCACGCCGAGGATCGTCTCACACCAAGGTGGCATGTGGGACAGCCCTGTGGGAAAGCCTCATGGGAAAGCCTAGAGGGAAAGCCACAGATCCCTTGATCCACGAGACGGGAAGCGTGACACTCCTGCTACCGCTCGGGAGGAAAGCGCACGTGCATGCCCCCACTCGAGGACGAGGACTGACTCCCCTGGGGAGACTCCAGAAGTACCACCAAGATCCATGTCAGCACTGGGAGAGGAATCTTCAGGTTCCAGCCCCGACTTCACACAAGGTTTTAGGCCCCGGCATCGACCAGGAAGAGGAATCCTGAGAGGCCCCCTAGAAACTTGAATGGGGGACTTGGCCCTTTCCTTGAGGCCACCAGAGCTGGCCCCCTGAGGTCCCCGTCGTAAGTCGAGAGCACCTGCCGCAACTTGAGAAAATCCAGGAGGTTCTCCCCTCCAGGCGGAGATGAGGCCCATTTCCACTGAGGTGTCTCGAGGCTAATCACACCTAACCTCTGGAACTTCCAAAAGGTACTTTACACCCTTGCTGCAACTCAAGAAGTTCCCCGACATACCCGTCTCCACTCGAGAATAAGCAAGATGGTCCCCCCCACATCCACAGGAGGCGCATTTCCGCCTCGTCGCTCGAGATGAGGGATCCTTTCCTTCTGGGGGCCAGCGTGAGGAATTCCGCCTATGGCAAAGGTCATGAGGAAGGAGGCTTGGCATGGGCAAAGGCGTGATCAAGCCTCAGGTAACCCCCTGTTCCCGAACATCGAACCCCAAAACCAGAGTCTGTTTTATGCTCTCACCTACCCTTCTGACTTTACGGGGGCTCTCCCCCATAACTGTTTCTCTCGGAGAAGAAGTAAACGTGCAGCTTCAAGGCAATAAATATTCTTGGGCATGACAAGAGTGTTTCAGCTTGCTGACTCCTCTGAAGGTTATCTAGCCCACCTTTATAGGTTTGTCCGCCACATGTGATTGTTTACAGCCTCCAACCTGAGAGGCATGAGATGTTTTAGACTTACTAAAGGCAAATTATTTTGGGGAGTTAGAAATTATTAGTATAGTTGGTTAGGAATTATATTGGTGAAGGGTTCTTCATTTGTTGTGTCAAAAATTGCTGCTAATTCCCTGCTTCTGGGTGGGACAAGGATATTTTAGGTCAAACCTCTCTGCTGACAGACCAGCTTGTGTGACAGGATTATCCATACTGCTGCCACTAGGCACAAGATTGTTTACTACCTCTCAACTGTAAACAGCACAGAGAGTTTTGGAGTATTTGAGAGTCTTAATTAGCATAGGACTTTTTCTTCTTGTTGAGTCAATGATTGCCACCAGGCCTCCATATCCTTAGGCACTTGGGAATATATTAATCAATGTATTTGGAATATAGCAAAGGAAATATAGCAGTTTTTGATGTTAGCAATACTAGACTTTTTGAGTTAATGGATTTTCACTTTTGTAATAGATCACTGTACTTTGTTATATATCACTGTGTCCTTTCTATGTAAGAATGTAACTTTATCATATCTTAAGACTAAATAGATCTTAAGGGGAGAATTGATGAAAGGATTTTCATTTGTTAGGCTGATGTTTGCTGATAAATCTCCATGTTCCCTACCTTATAATGAATATAACTAGTATATAGGAGAAATAAGTATTAACCTTTAAGCATATAGGAGAAATAAGATTCACCTTTAAGACTAATCATGTTAATTTGGGTTAAATAATTCCTTTCTTGATTGTAACTCACTACACCCTCACCCTATAGGAATGTAACTTTATTTGGAGGGTGGTGCCTGGTTTAAGAAAAACACCCTTGGAAGAAATAAGTTTATTTGGTTATCAGAAAGAAAGGATCATAAAATGTCAGCAGGTCTCATTCATGGCCAGAAGATGATGTAAGATCCCTAAGACTTTTTTTTATACATTTATGTGAAGCACCTGATTTTGATAAAGGTCAGGATGCCGACTCCTGCGTGACTCTGTATTCATCCCTATGTGTAACAAGAGGTATACAAGCAAAACCAAAAATAAAGAAATCAGATCAGTTTCCGGAAAGACTGATTCCCATGTCGCTTCTTTTTTTGCTCCGTTTTTCTGGCTGAATTCTCTACTGGAGGATGGATGCTATTCCACGTAATCCAAGTTATTCAGCCTCTTTTTCTCCAATAATCTTCCTACACTATCATCATTTCTAATCTCTTTATATCTGGGATTAAATATGTATATTTCCAAAGACGACGACTACGTCCCACCTTCGAATCACCCTGGATCCACGGGGCTGGACCACGGCACTTTCCTGCTTGGTCGGGAAAGAATTCGGCGTTCCCACCGCATCTCAAGAAGAGGCCGCTCTCCACAGGAAAGGCGAGAGGAACTCCAGGGTCGTGCCACAATTCCAAGAGTCCCCCAGATGTCTCAGTCCATTCCAGAGGAACCTGTTTTCCCTGCACTGCCTTGATTTTCACGCCGAGGATCGACTGGCACCACGGTGGCACGTGGGACAGCGATGTGGGAAAGCCTCGTGGGAAAGCCTCGAGGGAAAGCCCGTGGGAATACCTCGAGGGAAAGACACAGATCTCTTGATCCACGCGACGGGCAGCGTGACACTGCTACTGCAGCTCGGGAGGTAAGCGTTCTTGCATGATCCCGCTGAGAAGAGGACTGACACCCCTGGGGAGACTCAAGAAGTACCAAGAACCATGTCAGCACGGGAGAGGAATCCTCAGGTACCGGCCTCGACTTCACACAAGGTCTTAGGCCCACCATCGACGGGAGAGGAATCCCGAGAGGCCCGTAGCCACTCGGATGGGAACTGGCCTTTCCTGACGCCACCAGAGCGGGTCCTGAGGTCCCAGCGTACGTTGAGAACACCTGCCACAATTCGAGAAATCCAGGAGGTTCTCCCCTCCAGGCAAGATGAGGCCAATTTCCGCTGAGGCTCTCGAGGCTAATCACACCTAAACTCTGGAAATTCCAAAGGTTCCTTCACAACCTTGCTGAAACTCAAGAAGTTCCCCGACATACCGTCTCCACTCCAGAGAAGCACGAGGGTCCGCCCACATCCAGAGGAGCCCCGTTTTGCCTCGGACCTCGAGATGACGGATCCTTTCCCTGCTTGGTCGGGAAAGAATTCCCGGCGTTCCCGTCCCATCTCAAGAGGAGGCG
>NW_017216868.1:0-12907 GCF_001704415.2 Capra hircus | reverse complement strand
CCTCTGGATGTGGGCGGGACAATCGTGCTTTCTCTCGAGTGGAGACGGGTATGTGGCGCGAACTTCTTGAGTTGCAGCAAGGGTGTGAAGGACCCTTTGGAAGTTCCAGAAGTTAGGTGTGATTAGCCTCGGAGACGCCTCACCGGAAATGGGCCTCATGCTAGAATGGAGGGGAGAACCTCCTGGTTTTTCTTGAGTGGCGCAGGTGCTCTGGACTTACAACGGGACCTCAGGGACCCGCTCTGGTGGCCTCAGAAAAGGCCAGTCACATGCGAGTTGCTCGGGGGCCTCTCGGGATTCCTCTCCTGTCGATGCCGTGGACTAAGACCTTGTGTGGATTTGGTGCCGGAACCTGAGGATTCCTCTCCCGTATGACATGGTCTTTGGGGACTTCTGGAGTCTCCCCAGGGGAGTCAGTCCTCGTCTCGAGTTGGGGCATGCACGTGGGCATTTCCTCCCGAGCTGTAGCCGCAGTGTCACGCTTCCCTTTGCGAGGATCAAGGGATCTGTGTCTTTCCCTCGAGGCTTTCCCACGAGGCTTTACCTCGAGGCTTTCCAACAGGGCTGTCCCTCGTGCCACCGTGGTGTAGGTCGATCGTCGGCTTGAAAGTCAAGGCAGTGCAGGGAAAACAGGTTTCCCTGGAATGGACTGAGAAATCTGGGGGACTCTGGGAATCGTGGCACGACCCTGGAGTCCCTCTCGCCTTTCCTGTGGAGAGCGCCTCCTCTTGAGATGCGACGGGAACGCCGGGAATTCTTTCCCGACCACGCAGGGAAAGGACCACTCCTTTCGAGCTAGAAGCGGAAACGGGCTCCTCTGGATGTGGGCGGGACTCTCGTGCATCCTCTCGAGTGGAGACGGGTATGTCGGGGAACTTCTTGAGTGGCAGCAAGGGTGTGAAGGACACTTTCGAAGTTCCAGAGGTTAGATGTTTTTAGCCTCGAGCCCCCTCAGCGGAAATGGGCCTCATCTCGCCTGGAGGGGAGAACCTCCTGGATTTCTCGAGTTGCGGCAGGTGGTCTCGACTTACGACGGGGACCTCAGGGACCCGCTCTGGTGGCCTCAGGAAAGGCCAGTCCCCATGCGAGTTGCTCGGGGGCCTCTCGGGATTCCTCTCCGTCGATGCCGGGGCCTAAGACCTTGTGTGGAGTCGGTGCCGGAACCTGAGGATTCCTCTCCAGTGCTGACATGGATCTTGGGGTACTTCTGCAGTCTCCCCAGGGGAGTCAGTCCTCCTCTCGAGTGGGGGCATGCACCTGTGCTTTCCTCCCGAGCTGTAGCAGCAGTGTCACGCTTCCCTTCGCGTGGATCAAGGGATCTGTGTCTTTCCCTCGAGGCTTTCCCATGAGGATTTCCCACGAGGCTTTCCCACAGGGCTGTCCCACGTGCCACCGTGGGGTAGGTCGATCGTGAGCTTGAAAGTCGAGGCAGTGCAGGAAAACAGGTTTCCCTGGAATGGACTGAGACTTCTGGGGGACTCTGGGAATGGTGGCACGACCCTGGAGTTCCTTTCGCCTTTCCTGTGGAGAGCGCCTCTTCTTGAGATGCGAAGGGAACTCCGGAATTCTTTCCCGACCACGCAGGGAAAGGATCCCTCCTCTCGAGCTAGGAGGCGGAAACGGGGCTCCTCTGGATGTGGGCGGGACTCTCGTGCTTCCTCTCGAGTGGAGACGGGTATGTCGGGGAACTTCTTGAGTTGCGGCAAGGGTGTGAAGGACCCTTTCGAAGTTCCATAGGTTAGGTGTGATTAGCCTCGAGATGCCTCAGCGGAAATGGGCCTCATCTCGCCTGGAGGGGAGAACCTCCTGGATTTTCTCGAGTTGCGGCAGGTTCTCTCGACTTTCGACAGGAATCTCAGGCACCCGCTTGGTGGCCTCAGGAAAGGCCAGTCCCCATGCGAGTTGCTCGGGGGCCTCTCGGGATTCCTCTCCCGTCAATGCCGGGGCCTAAGATCTTGTGTGGAGTGGGTGCCGGAACCTGAGGATTCCTCTCCAGTGCCGACATGGATCTTGGGGTACTTCTGGAGTCTCCCCAGGGTAGTCAGTCCTCTTCTCGAGTGGGGGCATGCACGTGCGATTTCTTCCCGAGCTGAAGCAGCAGTGTCGCGATTCCCTTCGCGAGGATCAAGGGATCAGGGCCTTTCCCTCGTGGCTTTCCCACGAGGCTTTCCCACAGGGCTGTCCCACGTGCCAGCCGTGGTGTGAGTCGATCCTCGGCCTTGAAAGTCGAGGCAGTGCAGGGAAAACAGTTTTCCCTGGAATGGACTGAGACATCTGGTGGACTCTGGGAATGTGGCACGACCCTGGAGTTCCTCTCGCCTTTCCTGTGGAGAGCGCCTCCTCTTGAGATGCGTACGGGAACGCCCGGATTTCTTTCCCGACCACGCAGCGAAATGATCCCTCCTCTCGAGCTAGGAGGCGGAAACAGGGCTCCTCTGGATGTGGGCGGGACTCTCGTGCTTCCTCTCGAGTGGAGACGGGTATGTCGGGTAACTTCTTGAGTTGCAGCAAGGGTGTGAAGGATCCTTTGGAAGTTCCAGAGTTTAGGTGTGATTAGCCTCGAGGCGCCTCAGCGGAAATGGGCCTCATCTCGCCTGGAGGGGAGAACCTCCTGGATTTTCTCGAGTTGCGGCAGGTGCTCTCGACTTACGATGGGGACCTCAGGGACCCGCTCTGATTTCCTCAGGAAAGGCCAGTTCCCATGCGAGTTGTTTGGGGGCATCTCGGAATTCCTCTCCCGTCAATGCCGGCGCCTTATACCTTGTGTGGAGTCGGTGCTGGAACCTGAGAATAACTCTCCAGTGCTTACATGGTTCTTGGGGTACTTCTGGAGTCTCCCAGGTGAGTCAGTCCTCATCTCTAGTGGGGGCATTCATGTGCACTTTCCTCCAGAGCTGTAGCAGCAGTGTCCCGCTTCCCTTCGCCAGGATCCAGGGATCTCTGGCTTTATCTGGAGGCTTTCCCACGATGCTTTTTCATGAGGATTTCCCACAGGGCTGTCCCACTTGCCACCGTGGTGTGAGTCGTTCCTCGGATTGAAAGTCGAGGCAGTGCAGGGAAAACAGGTTTTCCCTGGAATGGACTGAGACATCTGGGGGCTCTGGGAATGGTGGCACCACCCTGGAGTTCCTCTCGCCTTTCCTGTGGAGAGCACCTCCCTTGAGATGTGACGGAAACACCGGGAATTCTTTCCCGACCACGCAGGGAAAGGATCCCTCCTCTCGAGCTAGGAGGCGGAAACGGGGCTCCTCTGGGTGTGGGCAGGACTCTCGTGCTTCCTCTCGAGTGGAGACTGGTATGTCGGGGATCTTCTTGAATTGCAGCAAGTGTGTGAAGGACCCTTTGGAAGTTCCAGAGCTTAGGTGTGATAAGATTCGAGACTCCTCAGCGGAAATGGGCCTCATCTCGCCTGGAGGGGAGAACCTCCTGGATTTTCTCGAGTTGCGGCAGGTGCTCTCAACTTACGACGGGTACCTCAGGGACCCGCTCTGGTGGCCTCAGGAAAGGCCAGTCCCCATGGAGTTGCTCGGGGGCCTCTCGGTATTCCTCTCCCGTCGATGCCGGGGCCTAAGACCTTTTGTGGATTCGGTGCCAGAACCTGAGGATTCCTCTCCAGTGCTGACATGGATCTTGGGGTACTTCTGGAATCTCCCCAGGGGAGTCAGTCCTCGTCTCGAGTGGGGGCATGCACGTGCGCTTTCCTCCCGAGCTGTAGCAGCAGTGTCACGCTTCCCTTCGCGATGAACAAGGGATCTGTGGCATTCCCTCAAGGCTTTCCCACGAGGCTTTCCCACGAGGCTTTCCCGCAGGGCTGTCCCACGTGCCACCGTGGTGTGAGTCGATCCTCGGCTTGAAAGTCGAGGCAGTCCAGGGAAACAGGTTTCCCTGGAATGGACTGAGACATCTGGGGGACTCTGGGAATGGTGGCACGACCCTGGAGTTCCTCTCGCCTTTCCTGTGGAGAGTGCCTCCTCTTGAGATGCGACGGGAACGCCGGGAATTCTTTCCCGACCACGCAGGGAAAGGATCCCTCCTCTCGAGCTAGGAAGCGGAAAAGGGGCTCCTAAGGATGAGGGCGGCACTCTCGTGCTTCCTCTCGAGTGGAGACGGGTATGTCGGGGAACTTCTTGAGTTGCAGCAAAGGTGTGAAGGACCCTTTGAAAGTTCCAGAGTTTAGGTGTGATAAGCCTCGAGACTCCTCAGCGGAAATGGGCCTCATCTCGCCTGGAGGGGAGAACCTCCTGGATTTTCTCGAGTTGCCGCAGGTGCTCTCGGCTTCCGACGGGGACCTCAGGGACACGCTCTAGTGCCCTCAGGAAAGGCCCGTCCCCATGCGAGTTGCTCGTGGGCCTCTAGCGATTCCTCTCCCGTCTATGCCGGGGCCTGAGACATTGTGTGGAGTCGGTGCTGGAACCTGAGGATTCCTCTCCAGTTCTGACATGGATCTTGGGGTACTTCTGGAGTCTCCCAGGGGAGTCAGTCCTCGTCGCGAGTGTGGCGTGCACGTGCGCTTTCCTCCCGAGCTTTAGCAGCAGTGTCACGCTTCCCTTTGCGTGGATCCAGGGATCTGTGGCTTTCTCAGTAGGCTTTCCCACGAGGCTTTCCCACTAGGCTTTTCACAGGGCTCTCCCACGTGCCACCGAGTTCTGAGTCGATCCTCGGCTTGAAAGTCGAGGCATTGCGGGGAAAACAGGTTTCCCTGGAATCGACTGAGACATCTGGGGGCTCTGGGAATGGTGGCACGACCCTGAGTTCCTCTCTCCTTTCCTGTGGAGAGCGCCTCTTCTTGAGATGGGACGGGAACGCCGGAAATTCTTTCCCGACCACGAAGGGAAAGGATCCCTCCTCTCGAGCTATGAGGCTGAAACGGGGCTCTTCTGGTTGTGGGCGGGACTCTCGTGCTTCCTTTCGAGTGGAAACGGGTATGTCGGGGAACTTCTTGAGTTGCAGCAATGGTGTGAAGGGCCCTTTGGAAGTTCCAGAGGTTAGGTGTGATTAGCCTCGAGATGCCTCAGCGCAAATGGGTCTCATCTCGCCTGGAGGGGAGAACCTCCTGGATTTTCTCGAGTTGCGCCAGGTGCTCTCGACTTACGACGGGGACCTCAGGGACCCGCTTTGGTGGCCTCAGGAAAGGCCAGTCCCCATGCGAGTTGCTCGGGAGCCTCTCGTGATGTCTCTCCCTCTCCAATGCTGTCTTGGATCTTGACTGGCCTTTCCTGAGGCCACCAGAGCGGGTCCCTGCGGTCCCCATTGTAAGTCGAGAGCACCTGCCGCAACTGGAGAAAATCAAGGATGTTCTCCCCTCCAGGCAAAATGAAGCCTATTTCCGCTGACACATCTCAAGGCTAAGCACACTTAAACCCTGGAACTTCCAAAGGGTCCTTCACACCCTTGCTGCAAATCAAGAAGTTCCCCGACATACCCGTCTGCACTTAAGAGGAAGCACGATAGTTCCGCCCACATCCAGAGGAGCCCCGTTTCCGCCTCATAGCTCGAGAGGAGGGATCCTTTCCCTTCGAGGTCGGGAAAGAATTCCCGGCGTTCTCGTCGCATCTCAAGAGGAGGCGCTCTCCACAGGAAAGGCGAGAGGAACTCCAGGGACATGCCACCATTCTCCGAGTCCCCCAGATGTCTCAGTCCATTCCAGGGAAACCTGTTTCCCCACACTGACTCGACTTTCAAGCCGAGGATCGACTCACACCACTGTGGCACGTGGGACAGCCCTGTGGCAAAGCCTCGTGGGAAAGCCTCGTGGGAAAGCCTCGAGGGAAAGCCACAGATACCTTGATCCACGAGATGGGAAGCGCGACACTGCTGCTACCGCTCGGGAGGAAAGCGCACGTGCATGACCCCACTCGAGCCGAGGACTGACGCAAGCTTGGGAGACTCCAGAAGTACGCCAAGATCCATGTCAGCACTGGAGAGGAATCCTCAGGTTCCGGTCCCGACTCCACACAAAGTCTTAGGCCCCGGCATAGACGGGAGAGGAATCCTGAGAGGCCCCCTAGCACCTCGCATGGGGACTGGCCTTTCCTGAGGTCACCAGAGCGGGTCCCTGATGTCTCCGTCGTAACTCGAGAGCACCTGACGCAACTCGAGAAAATCCAGGAGGTTCTCCCCTGCAGGCGAGATGAGGCCCGTTTCCACTGAGGTGTCTCGAGGCTAATCACACGTGAACTCTGGAACTTCAAAAGAGTCTTTCACAGTCATGCTGCAACTCAAGAAGTTCCCCGACATACCCGTCTCCACTCAAGAGGAAACACGAGGGTCCCGGCCACATCCAGAGGAGCTCCGTTTCCGGCTCGTAGCTCGAGATGAGGGATCACTTCCCTACATGGTCGGGAAAGAATTTCCGGCATTCCCATCGCATCTCAAGAGGAGGCGCTCTCCAAAGGAAAGGGGAGAGGAACTGCAGGGTCGTGCCACCATTCCAAGACTCCCCCAGATGTCTCAGTCCATTCCACAGGAACCTGTTTTCCCTGCACTGCCTCGGCTTTCACCCCGAGGATCGACTCACACCACCGAGACACGTGGGACAGCCCTGTGGGAGAGCCTCGTGGGAAAGACTCGAGGGAAAGTCACAGATCCCTTGGTCCACGCAAGCAGAAGCATGACACTGCTGCTACAGCATGGGAGGAAAGGGCACACTCATGCTCCCACTCGAGACGAGGCCTGAATCCCCTGGGGAGACTCCAGAGGTACCCCAAGATCCATGTCAGCACTGGAAAGGAATCCTCAGGTTCCGGCACCGACTGCACACAAGGTCTTAGGCCCCGACATCGAAGGGAGAGGAATCCCGAGAGGCCCCCGAGCAACTCGCATGGGGACTGGCCTTTCCTCAGGCCACCTAAGCGGGTCCTTGAGGTCCAGGTCGTAAGTCGAGAGCACCTGCCGCAACTCGAGAAAATCCAGGAGGTTCTCCCCTCCAGGTGAGATGAGGCCCATTTCCGCTGAGGCGTCTCGAGGCTAATCACACCTAAACTCTCGAACTTCCAAAGAGTCCTTCACACCCTTGCTTCAACTCAAGAAGTTCCCCAACATACCCATCGCCACTTGAGAGGAAGCAAAGGATCCCGCCCATATCCAGTGGAGCCCCTTCTCTGCCTCATAGCTCGAGAGGAGGGATCCTTTCAGTGCGTAGTCGGGAAAGAATTCCCTGCATTCCCATCGCATCTCAAGAGGAGGCGCTCTCCACAGGAAAGGCGAGAGGAACTCCAGGGTCGTGCCACCATTCCCAGAGTCCCCAAGATGTCTCAGTCCATTCCAGGGAAAACTGTTTTCCTGGCACTGCCTCCACTTTCAAGCCGAGGATCGACTCACACCACGGTTGCACGAGGGAAAGCCCTGTGGGAAAGCCTCGTGGAAAGCGTCGTGGTAAACCCTCGAGGGAAAGCCACTGATCCCTTGATCCACACGAAGGGAAGCGTGACACTGCTGCTACAGCTCTGGAGGAAAGCACACGTGCAAGCCCCAACTCGAGACGAGGACTGACTCCCTGGGGAGACTCCAGAAGTACCCCAAAATCCATGTCAGCACTGGAGAGGAATACTCAGGTTCCGGCACCGACACGACACAAGGTCTTAGGGCCCGGCTACGACGGGAGAGGAATTCCGAGAGGCCCCCTAGCCACTCGCATGGGGACTGACCTTTCCTGAGGCCACCAGAGCGGGTCCCTGAGGTCCCTGTCGTAAGTCGAGGACACCTGCCGCAACTCGAGAAAATCCAGGAGGTTCTCCCTTTCAGGGGAGATGAGGCCCATTTCCGCTGTGGCGTCACGAGGCTAATCACACCTAACCTCTGGAACTTCCAAAGGGTCCTTCACACCCTTGCTTCAACTCAAGAAGTTCCCCGAAATACCCGTCTCGACTCGAGAGGAAGCACGAGAGTCCAGCCCACATTCAGATGAGCCGTGTTTCCGGCTCCTAGCTCGAGAGGAAGGATCCTTTCCCTGCGTGTCCGGAAAGAATTCCCGGCGTTCCCGTCGCATCTAAGGAGGAGGTGCTCTAAACAGTAAAGGTGAGAGGAACTCCAGGTCGTGCCACCATTCCCAGAATCCCCCAGATGTCTCAGTCCATTCCAGGGAAACCTGTTTTCCCTGCACTGCCTCGACTTTCAATCCGAGGATAGAGTCACACCACGGTGGCACGTGGGAGAGCCCTGTGGGAAAGCCTCGAGGGAAAGCCTCGTGGGAAAGCCTCGAGGTAAAGCCACAGATCCCTTGATCCACGTGAAGGGAAGCGTGACACTGCTGATACAGCTTGGGAGGTAAGCGCACGTGCATGACCCCACTCGAGACGAGGACTGACTCCCAGGGGAGACTCCAGAAGTACCCCAAGATCCATGTCAGCACTGGAGAGAAATCCTCAGGTTCCAGCACCGATCCACACAAGGTCTTAGGCCCTGGCATCAACGGCAGAGCAATACCGAGAGGCCCCCGAGCAACTCGCATGGGGACTGGCCTTTCCTGAGGACACCAGAGCGAGTCCCTGAAGGCCCCGTTGTAAGTCGAGGGCACCTGCCGCAACTCGAGAAAATCCAGGAGTTTCTCCCCTCTAAGCGAGATGATGCCCATTTCCACAGAGGCGTCTCGAGGGTAATCACATCTAACCTCTGGAACTTCCAAAGGATCCTTCACACCCTTGCTGCAACTCAAGAAGTTCCCCGACATACCCGTCTCCACTCGAGAGGAATCAGGAGAGTCCCTCCCTCATCCAGAGGAGCCCCGTTTCCGCCTCCTAGCTCGAGAGCAGGGATCCATTACCTGCGTGGTCGGGAAAGAATTACCGGCGTTCCCGTCGCAACTCAAGAGGAGGGGCTCTCCACCGGAAGGGCGAGAGGTACTCCAGGGTCTTGCCACCATTCCCAGAGTCCCCCAGATGTCTCAGTCCATTCCAGGGAAACCTGTTTTCCCTGCACTGCCACGACTTTCAAGCCGAGGATCGACTCACACCACGGTGGCATGTGGGACAGCCCTGTGGGAAAGCCTCGTGGGCAAGCCTCGAGGGAAAGCCACAGATCCCTTGATCCACGGGAAGGGAAGCGTGACACTGCTGCTACAGCTCGAGAGGAAATCGCACGTGAATGTCCCAATTCGAGACGAGTACTGAATCCCCTGTGGAGACTCCAAAAGTACCCCAAATCCATGTCAGACTGGAGAGGAATCCTCAGGTTCCGGCAGAGATTCCACACAAGGTCTTAGGCCCCGGCATCGACGGGAGAGGAATCCCGAGAGGCCCCAGAGCTACTCGCATGGGGACTGGCCTTTCCTGAGGCCACCATGAGCGGGTTCCTGAGGTCTCCGTCATATGTTGAGAGCACCTGCCGCAACTCGAGAAAATCCAGGAGGTTCTCCGCTCCAGGCGAGATGAGGCCCATTTCCGCTGAGGCGTCTCGAGGCTAATCACACCTAACCTCTGGAACTTACCAAAGGGTCCTTCACACCCTTGCTGCAACTCAAGAAGTTCCCCGACATACCCGTCTCCGACTCGAGAGGAATCACGAGAGTCCCGCCCTCATCCAGAGAAGCCCCGTTTCCGCCTCCCAGCTCGAGAGGAGGATTCCTTTCCCTGCCTGGTCGGGAAAGAATTCCCGGCGTTCCCGTCGCATCTCAAGAGAGGCGCTCTCGCACAGGAAAGGCGAGAGGAACTCCAGGGTCGTGCCACCATTCCCAGAGTCCCCCAGATGTCTCAGTTCATATCCAGGGAAACCTGCTTTCCCTGTATTGCCTCGACATTCAAGCCGAGGATTGACTCACACCACGGTGGCACTGTGGACAGCCTTGTGGGAGAGCCTCGTGGGAAAGCCTCGTTGGAAAGCCTCGAGGGAAAGCCAGAGATCCCTTGATCCATGGGAAGGGAAGCGTGACACTGCGGCTACAGCTGGGGAAGAAAGCGCACGTCCATGCCCCTACTGGAGACGAAAACTGACTCCCCTGGGGAGACTTCAGAAGTACCCCAAGATCCATGTCAGCACTGGAGAGGAATGCTCAGGTTCCGGCACCGACTCCACACAAGGTCTTAGGCCCGCATCGACGGGAGAGGAATCCCGAGAGGCCCCGAGCAACTCGCATGGGGACTGGCCCTTTCCTGAGGCCACCAGAGCGGGTCCCTGAGGTCCCCGTCGTAAGTCGAGAGCACCTGCCGCAACTCGAGAAAATCCAGGAGGTTCTCCCCTCCAGGCGAGATGAGGCCCATTTCCGCTGAGGCGTCTCGAGGCTAATCACACCTAACCTCTGGAACTTCCAAAGGGTCCTTCACACCCTTGCTGCAACTCAAAGAAGTTCCCCGACATATCCGTCTCGACTCGAGAGGAAGCACGAGCAGTCCCTGCCCTCATCCAGAGGAGCCCCGTTTCCGCCTCCTAGCTCGAGAGCAGGGATCCTTTCCCTGCGTGGTCGGTAAAGAATTCCCGGCGTTCCCGTCGCATCTCAAGAGGAGGCGCTCTCCACAGGAAAGGGCGAGAGGAACTCCAGGGTCGTGCCACCATTCCCAGAGTCCCCCAGATATTTCAGTCCATTCCAGGGAAACCTGTTTTCCCTGCACTGCCACGACTTTCAAGCCGAGGATCGACTCACACCATGGTGGCACGTGGGACAGCCCTGTGCGAAAGCCTCGTGGGCAAGCCTCGAGGGAAAGCCACAGATCCCTTGATCCCCGCGAAGGGAAGCGTGACACTGCTGCTACAGCTCGGGAGAAAGGGCACGTGCATGCCCCCACTCGCGACAAAGACTGACTACCCTGGGGAGACTCCAGAAGTATCCCAAGATCCATGTCAGCACTGGAGAGGAATCCTCCGTTTCCGGCACCGACTCCACACAAGGTCTTATGCCGGGGTCCAGCCCCGGTGCATCCAGGGAATTCGAAGGTGTGGATGGCCTTGTCATGGAAAGTCTTGTTTATTTATTAATGTAAGATTAGATTAGGAAACTATAGTGTGGTAAGAAGATTAAGTGGAGGAAGAGGGCTGAATAGCTTGGTTTACTCGGAAGGCCAATAAAATTCCAGACAAGGAATTTGCACCACCTACGTTGGGCCACCGGCGCCCGCTTGAATATCTAAGGGTGCCTCGCCTTAAGCTCCCTTTCGTGCGGGTCTTAACAGCCAGGGCAAGTAAGTAGACCTGGCGAGCCTCCGCACTCCAGGTGGAGATTCAGCCTGAAGTTAAAGTAAAGAGCAGAGAGAAGGAAAGGTAGAGAAGAAGAAAGAGAGAGAAAGACACGGGGGGAGCCAGAGTCCCAAGAAACCAGGCTGAGAGACTAGTTCGAGAAGCTGGTCCGAGAAACTGGCCCCCGGCCCCTGGCCTCCTCCTTTATTGTTCAGAAGGCCTTTTATACTTTTGATAAAACAAGGAGATCAATGGATAACACAAAATTATGTAGCGTTCACAACCCAGATTCTTTCTGTATATCATTTTGTATACAAAAGGTCTCAGGTGATTTACATTATCTTCTGGCCAAGAAGCTTGTTAACACTTTTTGGCTCTCTTCCTTAATGAATGTTAATTTTGTTTCCCCTGAAGTGTTTTTCTTTAATCTGCATCTCCTTAAAGCATTAAAGTTACATCTCTATAGAACAAAGGTGCAGTGGGTTATAACAAAGAAGGTACTTAACTCAAAGATCTAATGTTGCTAATACCAGGTCTACTACTTGTTTTTCTATATACCAACTATATCTAAAAATAAAGGATATGAAAATTTGGCAGCAAGCATTGACCCAAAAAATGAAACTTTTAATCAGTCCTATTCTAAAGATTTTGACTCCTCGAAAGCTCCTGCATTCGTAGGATGTTTTAAGCTTCCTGTGCCTCCTGCGGTCAGGAGGCCTCAAACAATCACAAGCGCAGCTGTACGAGTCCTACAGGCAGGCTAGAAAGCCATCAGAGGGTTTTTGGATTGAAACACTCTTTAAAATGCAGAAGACTAACCGCGCTGAATTGACTTTTTCCAGAAAAGGTCAGAAGAGTGAAAAAGCAGAGCACAAAAACCGGCAGATTTTTGTTGGGGTACATGCTTAAAATTTCCAGAGGGGTCCCTGAAGTCTGAGCACGGCCTTGCGTATGTCAGCTTCCTTCCTCATGACCTTGTCACGGGCGGGCTTCCTCACACTGGCTCCCGGCAGTCTTAAGCCCTGGCATCGACGGGAGAGGAATCCGAGAGGCCCCCGAGCAACTCGCATGGGGACTGGCCTTTCCTGAGGCCACCAAGGCGGGTCCCTGAGGTCCCCGGCGTAAGTTGAGAGCACCTGCCGCAACTCGAGAAAATCCAGGAGGTTCCCCCTCCAGGCGAGATGAGGCCCATTTCCGCTGAGGCGTCTCGAGGCTAATCACACCTAACCTCTGGAACTTCCAAAGGGTCCTTCACACCCCTGCTGCAACTCAAGAAGTTCCGTGACATGCCCGTCTCCACTCGAGAGGAAGCACGAGAGTCCCGCCCTCATCCAGAGGAGCCCCGTTTCCGCCTCCTAGCTCGAGAGGAGGGATCCTTCCCCTGCGTGGTCGGGAAAGAATTCCCGGCGTTTCCGTCGCATCTCAAGAGGAGGCGCTCTCCACAGGAAAGGCGAGAGGAACTCCAGGGTCGTGCCACCATTCCCAGAGTCCCCAGATGTCTCAGTCCACTCCAGGAAAACCTGTTTTCCCTGCACTGCCTCGACTTTCAAGCCGAGGATTGACTCACACACCATGGTGGCTCGTGGGACAGCCCTGTGGGAAAGCCTCCTGGGCAAAGCCTTGAGGGAAAGGCACAGATCCCTTGTTCCACGCGAAGGGAAGCGTGACACTGCTGCTACAGCTCGAGAGGAAATCGCACGTGCATGCCCCAATACGAGACGAGGACTGACTCCCCTGGGGAGACTCCAGAAATACCCTAAGATCCATGTCAGCACTGGGAGAGGAAACCTCAGGTTCCGGCACC
>NW_017216867.1:0-12907 GCF_001704415.2 Capra hircus | reverse complement strand
CCCTCCGTCGATGCCGGGCCTGGGACCTTGTGTGGATTCTGTGCCGGATCCTTGAGGATTCCTCTCCAGTGCTGACATGGATCTTGGGTACCTCTGGAGTCTCCCAGGGAAGTCATTCCTCTTCTCGAGTGGGGATATGCACGTGGGTTTTCCTCCCGAGCTGTAGCAACAGTGTCACGCTTCCCTTTGCGTGGATCATGGGATCTGTGGCTTTCCCTCGAGGCTTTCTCAGGAGACTTTCCCACGAGGCTTTCCACAGGGCTGTCCACATGCCACCGTGGTGTGAGTCGATCCTCAGCTTGAAAGTCGAGGCAGTGCAGGGAAAAAAGTTTTCCTGGAATGGACTGAGACATCAGGGACTCTGGGAATGGGCGTGATACTGGAGTTCCTCTCGCCTTTCCTGTGGTGAGCGCCTACGCTTGAGATGAGACGGGAACGCTAGGAATACTTTCCGACCACGCAGGGAAAGGATCCCTCTCTCGAGCTAGCAGGCGGAAACGGGGCCACTCTGGATATGGGCGGGACCCTTGGGATCCTCTTGAGTAGAGACGGGTATGTCAGGGAACTTCTTGAGTTGCAGCAAGGGTGTGAAGGACCCTTTGGAAGTTCCAGAGTTTAAGTGTGATTACCCTCTTGTTGCCTCAGCGGAAATGGGCCTCATCTCGCCTGGATTGGGGAACCTCCTGGATTTTCTCGAGTTGCGGCAGGTGCTCTCGACTTACGATGGGGACCTCAGGGACCCACCCTGGTGCCCTCAGGAAAGGCCAGTCCCCATGGGAATTGCTCTGGGGCCTCTCGGGATTTCTCTCCCGTAGATTCCGGGGTCTAGACCTTGTGTGGAGTCCGTGCCGGAACCTGAGCATTCCTCTCCAGTGCTGACATGGATGTTGGGGTACTTCTGGAGTCTCCCCAGGGGAGTCAGTCCTCATCTCGAGTGGGGCCATGCACGTGCGATTTCCTCCCGATCTGTAGCAGCAGTGTCATGCTTCTCTTCGCGTGGATCAAGGGATCTGTGTCTTTCCCTCGATGCTTTCACACGAGGCTTTCCCACAGAGCTGTCCCACGTTCCACCGTTTTGTGAGTCGATCCTCGGCTTGAAAGTCGAGGCAGTGCAGGGAAAACAGGTTTCCCTGGAATGGACTGAGACATCTGGGGGACTCTGGGAATGGTGGCACGACCCTGGAGTTTCTCTGGCCTTTCCTGTGCAGAGCGCCTCTTCTTGAGATACGACGGTAATGCCGGGAATTCTTTCCCGACCACGCAGGGAAAGGATCCCTCCTCTCGGTCTAGGAGGTGGAAACGGGGCTCCTCTGGATATGGGCGGAACTCTCGTGCTTCCTATCGAGTGGAGACGGGTATGTCGGGGAACTTCTTGAGTTGCAGTAAGGGTGTGAAGGACCCTTTGGAAGTTCCAGATGTTAGATGTGATTAGCCTCGAGACGCCTCAGCAGAAATGGGCCTCATCTCGCCTGGAGGGGAGAACCTCCTGGATTTTCTAGAGTTGCGGCAGGTGCTCTCGACTTACGACTGGGACCTCAGGGACCCGCTCTGGTGGCCTCAGGAAAGGCCAGTCCCCATGCGAGATGCTCGGGGGCCTCTCGGGATTCCTCTCCCGTCGAAGCCGGGGCCTAAGACCTTGTGTGGAATCGGTGCCGGAACCTGAGTATTCCTGTCCCAGTGCTGACATGGATCTTGGGGTACTTCTGGAGTCTCCCCAGGGGAGTCAGTCCTCGTCTCGAGTGGGGGCATGCAGGTGCGCTTTCCTCCCGAGCTGTAACAGCAGTGTTGCGCTTCCCTTGGTGTGGATCAAGGGATCTGGGGCTTTCCCTCGAGGCTTTCCGACGAGGTTTTCCCACGAGCCTTTCCCACAGGGCTGTCCCACGTGCCACCTTGGTGTGCGTCGATCCTCGACTTGAAAGTCGAGGCAGTACAGGGAAAACAGTTTCCCTGGAATGGACTGAGACTTCTGCAGGACTCTGGGAATATTGACATGACACTGGAGTCGTCTCGACTTTCCTGAGGAGAGCGCCTCCTCTTGAGATGCGAGCGGAACGCCGGGAATTTTTTTCCGACCACGCAGGGAAAGGATCCCTCCTCTCGAGCTAGGAGGCGGAAACGGGTCTCCGCTGGATGTGGGCGGGACTCTCGTGCTTCCTCTCGAGTGGAGAACGGTTTTTCGAGGAACTTCTTGAGTTGCAGTAAGGGTGTGAAGGACCCTTAGGAAGTTCCAGAGTTTAGGTGTGATTAGCCTCAGGACGCCTCAGCGGAAATGGGCCTCATCTCGCCTGGAGGACAGAACCTCCTGGATTTTCTCGAGTTGCGGCAGGTGCTCTCGACTTACGACGGGAACCTCAGGGACCCGCTGTGGTGGCGTCAGGAAAGGCCAGTCCCCATGCGAGTTGCTCGAGGCCCTCTCGGGATTCCTCTCCCGTCGATGCAGGGGCCTACGATCTTGTGTGGAGTCGGTGCCGGAACCTGAGGATTCCTCTCCAGTGCTGACATGGATCTTGGGGTACTTCTGGAGTCTCCCCAGGGGAGTCAGTCCTCGGTCTCGAGTGGGGGCATGCACGTGCACTTTCCTACCGAGCTGTAGCAGCAGTGTCGCGCTTCCCTTCGTGTGGATCAAGGGATCTGTGGCTTTCCATCAAGGCTTTCCCACGAGGCTTTCCCACAGTGCTGTCCCACGTGCCACCGTGGTGTGAGTCCAACCCGGCTAGAAAGTCGAGACAGTGCAGGGAAAACAGGTTTCCCTGGAATGGACTGAGACATCTGGGGGACTCTGGGAATGGTGGCACAACCCTGGAGTTCCTCTCAACATTCCTGTGGAGAGCGCCTCCTCTTGAGATGCGAAGGGAACGCCGGGAATTCTTTCCCGACCACGCAGGGAAAGGATCCCTACTCTCGAGCTAGGAGGCGGAAACGGGTCTCTGCTGGATGTGGGCGGGAATCTCGTGCTTCCTCTCGAGTGGAGACCGGTTTGTCGAGGAACTTCTTGAGTTGCAGTAATGGAGTGAAAGACCCTTTGGAAGTTCCAGATGTTAGATGCGATTAGCCTCCAGACGCCTCAGCGGAAATGGGCCTCATCTCGCCTGGAGGGGAGAACCTCCTGGATTTTCTCGAGTTGCGGCAGGTGCTCTCGACTTACGACTGGGACCTCAGGGACCCGCTCTGGTGGCCTCAGGAAAGGCCAGTCCCCATGCGAGATGCTCGGGGGCCTCTCGGGATTCCTCTCCCGTCGAAGCCGGGGCCTAAGACCTTGTGTGGAATCGGTGCCGGAACCTGAGTATTCCTGTCCAGTGCTGACATGGATCTTGGGGTACTTCTGGAGTCTCCCCAGGGGAGTCAGTCCTCGTCTCGAGTGGGGGCATGCAAGTGCGCTTTCCTCCCGAGCTGTAGCAGCAGTGTCACGCTTCCCTTCGCGTGGATCAAGGGATCAGGGGCTTTCCCTCGAGGCTTTCCCATGAGGCTTTCCCACGAGGCTTTCCCACAGGGCTGTCCCACGTGCCACGGTGGTGTGAGTCGATCCTCGGCTTGAAAGTCGAGGCAGTGCAGGGAAAACAGGTTTCCCTGGAATGGACTGAGACATCTGGGGGACTCTGGGAATGGTGGCACGACCCTGGAGTTCCTCTCGCCTTTCCTGTGGAGAGCGCCTCCAATTGAGATGCGAAGGGAACGCCGGGAATTCTTTCCCGACCACGCAGGGAAAGGATCCCTACTCTCGAGCTAGGAGGCGGAAACGGGTCTCTGTTGGATGTGGGCGGGAATCTCGTGCTTCCTCTCGAGTGGAGACCGGTTTGTCGAGGAACTTCTTGAGTTGCAGTAAAGGAGTGAAAGACCCTTTGGAAGTTCCAGATGTTAGATGCGATTAGCCTCCAGACGCCTCAGCGGAAATGGGCCTCATCTCGCCTGGAGGGGAGAACCTCCTGGATTTTCTCGAGTTGCGGCAGGTGCTCTCGACTTACGACTGGGACCTCAGGGACCCGCTCTGGTGGCCTCAGGAAAGGCCAGTCCCCATGCGAGATGCTCGGGGGCCTCTCGGGATTCCTCTCCCGTCGAAGCCGGGGCCTAAGACCTTGTGTGGAATCGGTGCCGGAACCTGAGCATTCCTCTCCAGTGCAGACATGGATCCTGGGGTACTTCTGCAGTCTCCCCAGGGGAGTCAGTCCTCGTCTCGAGCGGGGGCATGCACGTGCGCTTTCCTCCTGAGCTGAAGCAGCAGTGTCACGCTTCCCTATGCTTGGATCAAGGGATCTGTGCCTTTCCCTCGAGGCTTTCCCACGAGGCTTTCCCACGAGGCTTTCCCACGAGGCTTTCCCACGAGGCTTTCCCATGAGGCTTTCCCACAGGGCTATCCCACGTGCCACCGTGGTGTGAGTCGATCCTCGGCTTGAAAGTCGAGGCAGTGAAGGGAAAACAGGTTTCCCTGGAATGGACTGAGAGATCCAGGGGACTCTGGGAATGGTGGCACGACCCTGGAGTTCCTCTCACCTTTCCTGTGGAGCGCGACTCCTCTTGAGATGTGACGGGAACACCGGGAATTCTATCCCGACCACGCAGGGAAAGGATCCCTCCTCTCGAGCTAGGAGGCGGAAACGGGGCTCCTCTGGATATAGGCGGGACTCTCGTGCTTCCTCTCGAGTGGAGACGGGTATGTCGGGAAACTTCTTGAGTTGCAGTAAGGGTGTGAAGGACCCTTTGGAAGTTCCAGAGGTAAGGTGTGATTAGCCTCGAGATACCTCAGCGGAAATGGGACTCAGCTCACCTGGAGTGGAGAACCTCCTGGTTTTTGTCGAGTTGCGGCAGGTGCTCTCGACTTACGACTGGGGACCTCAGGGACCCGCTGTGGTGGCCTCAGGAAAGGCCAGTCCCCATGCGAGTTGCTCTGGGGCCTCTCGGGATTCCTCTCACGTCGATGCACGGGCCTAAGACCTTGTGTGGAGTTGGTGCCGGAACCTGAGGATTCCTCTCCAGTGCAGACATGGATCCTGGGGTACTTCTGGAGTCTCCCCAGGGGAGTCAGTCCTCGTCTCGAGCGGGGGCATGCACGTGCGCTTTCCTCCCGAGCTGTAGCAGCAGTGTCACGCTTCCCTTCGCGTGGATCAAGAGATCTGTGGCTTTCCCTTGAGGCTTTCCCACGAGGCTTTCCCACGAGGCTTTCTCACAGGGCTGTACCACGATGCCACCGTTTTGTGAGTCGATCCTCGGCTTGAAAGTCGAGGCAGTGCAGGGAAAACAGGTTTCCCTGGAATGGACTGAGACATCTGGGGGACTCTGGGAATGGTGGCACGACCCTCGAGTTCCTCTCGCCTTTCCTGTGGAGAGCGTCTCCTCTTGTGTTGCGACGGGAACGCCGGGAATTCTTCCCCGAACACGCAGAGAAAGGATCCCTCCTCTCGAGCTAGGAGGCAGAAACGGGTCTCTTCTGGATGTGGGCGGGACTCTCGTGCTTCCTCTCGAGTGGAGACGGGTAAGTCGGGGAACTTCTTGAGTTGCAGCAAGATTGTGAAGGACCCTTTGGAATTTCCAGAGGTTAGGTGTGATTAGCCTCGAGACACCTCAGCGGAAATGGGCCTCATCTCGCCTGGAGGGACGAACCTCCTGGATTTTCTCGAGTTGCGGCAGGTGCTCTCGACTTCAGACGGGGACCTCAGGGACCCGCTCTCGTGGCCTCAGGAAAGGCCAGTCCCCATGCCAGATGCTCGCGAGCCTCTCGGGATTCCTCTCCCGTCGATGCTGGTGCCTAAGACCTTGTGGGGAGTCGGTGCCCGTACCTGAGGATTCCTCTCCAGTGCTGACGCGGATCTTGGGGTACTTCTGGAGTCTCCCCAGGGGAGTCAGTACGCGTCTCGAGTGGGGGCATGCACGTGCGCTTTCCTCCCGAGCTGTAGCAGCAGTGTCTC
This sequence comes from Capra hircus, assembly GCF_001704415.2. Classification (NCBI taxonomy): domain Eukaryota; kingdom Metazoa; phylum Chordata; class Mammalia; order Artiodactyla; family Bovidae; genus Capra; species Capra hircus. The sequence continues at coordinate 7,007 of NW_017216867.1, read as the reverse complement.
CCTTCCCCTCGCGAGGATCAAGAGATCAGGGGCTTTCCCTCGAGGCTTTCCCACGAGGCTTTCCCACGAGGCTTTCCCACAAGGCTCTCCCACGTGCCACCGTGGTGTGAGTCCATCCTCGGCTTGAAAGTCGAGGCAGTGCAGGAAAACAGTTTTCCCTGGAATGGACGGAGACATCTGGTTGCCTCTGGGAATGGTGGCACGACGCTGGAGTTCCTCTCGCCTTTCCTGTGGAGAGTGCCTCCTCTTGAGATGCGAGGGGAACGCCGGGAATTCTTTCCGGACGACGCAGGGAAAGAATCCCTCCTCTCAAGCTAGGAGGTGGAACCGGGGCTCCTCTGGATGTGAGCGGGACTCTCGTGCTTCCTCTCGAGCGGAGACGGGTATGTCGGGGAACTTCTTGAGTTGCAGCAAGGGCGTGAAGGACCTTTGGAAGTTCCAGAGGTTAGGTGTGAGTAGCCTCGAGACGACTCAGCGGAAATGGGCCTCATCTCGCCTGGAGGGGAGAACCTCCTGGATTTCCTCGAGTTGCGGCAGGTGTTCTCCACTTACGACGGGAACCTCAGGGACCCGCTCTGGTGGCCTCAGGAAAGACCAGTCCCCATGCGAGTTGCTCGGGGGCCTCTAGGGATTCCTCTCCTGTCGATTCCGGGGCCTAAGACCTTGTGTGGAGTCAGTGCTGGAACCTGTGCATTCCTCTCCAGTGCTGTCATGGATCTTGGGGTACTTCTGGAGTCTCCCCAGGGGAGTCAGTCCTCCTCTCAGAGTGGGGGCATGCACGTGCGCTTTCCTCCTGAGCTGAAGCAGCAGTGTCACGCTTCCCTATGCTTGGATCAAGGGATCTGTGCCTTTCCCTCGAGGCTTTCCCACGAGGCTTTCCCACGAGGCTTTCCCATGAGGCTTTCCCACAGGGCTGTCCCACGTGCCACCATGGTGTGAGTCGATCCTCGGCTTGAAAGTCGAGGCAGTGAAGGGTAAACAGGTTTCCCTGGAATGGACTGAGAGATCCAGGGGACTCTGGGAATGGTGGCACGACCCTGGAGTTCCTCTCACCTTTCCTGTGGAGCGCGACTCCTCTTGAGATGTGACGGGAACACCGGGAATTCTATCCCGACCACGCAGGGAAAGGATCCCTCCTCTCGAGCTAGAAGGCGGAAACTGGGCTCCTCTGGATGTGTGCGGGACTCTCGTGCTTCCTCTCGAGTGGAGACGGGTATGTCGGGGAACTTTTTGAGTTGCAGTAAGGGTGTGAAGGACCCTTTGGAAGTTCCAGAGGTAAGGTGTGATTAGCCTCGAGATACCTCAGCGGAAATGGGACTCAGCTCACCTGGAGGGGAGAACCTCCTGGATTTTCTCGAGTTGCGGCAGGTGCTCTCGACTTACCACGGGGACCTCAGGGACACGCTGTGGTGGCCTCAGGAAAGGCCAGTCCCCATGCGAGTTGCTCTGGGGCCTCTCGGGATTCCTTTCACGTCGATGCACGGGCCTAAGACCTTGTGTGGATTCGGTGCCGGAACCTGAGGATTCCTCTCCAGTGCTGACATGGATCTTGGGGTACTTCTGGAGTCTCCCCAGGGGTGCCAGTCCTCATCTCGAGTGGGGCCATGCACGTGCGCTTTCCTCCCGAGCTTTAGCAGCAGTGTCACGCTTCCCTTCGCGTGGATCAAGGGATCTGTGGCTTTCCCTCGAGGCTTTCTCATGAGGCTTTCCCACGAGGCTTTCCCTCGAGGCTTTCCCACGAGGCTTTCCCACGAGGCTTTCCCACAGGGCTGTCCCACGTGCCACCGTGGTGTGAGTCGATACTCGGCTTGAAAGTCGAGGCAGTACAGGGTAAACAGGTTTCCCTGGAATGGACTGAGGCATCTGGGGGACTCTGGGAATGGTAGCACGACCCTGGAGTTCCTCTCACCTTTCCTGTGGAGAGCGCCTCCTCTTGAGATGCGACGGAAATGCCGGGAATTCTTTCCCGACCACGCAGGGAAAGGATACCTCCTCTCGAGGTAGGAGGCGGAAACGTGGCTCCTCTGTATGTGGGCGGGACTCTCGTGCTTCGTCTCAAGTGGAGACGGGTATGTCGGGGAACTTCTTGAGTTGCAGCAATGGTGTGAATGACCATATGGAAGTACCAGATATTAGAAGTGATTAGACTCCAGAGCCTCAGCGGAAATGGGCCTCATCTCGCCTGGATGGGAGAACCTCCTGGATTTTCTCGAGTTGTGGCAGGTGCTCTGGACTTACGATGGGGACCTCAGGGACCCGTTCTGGTGGCCTCAGGAAAGGCCAGTCCCCATGTGAGTAGCTTGGGGGCCTCTCGGGATTCCTCTCCCGTCGATGCCGGGCCCTGGGACCTTGTGTGGAGTCTGTGTCGGATCCTGAGGATTCCTCTCCAGTGCTGACATGGATCTTGGGTACTTCTGGAGTCTCCCAGGGGAGTCATTCCTCGTCGCGAGTGGAGATATGCACGTGGGTTTTCCACCCGAGCTGTAGCAGCAGTGTCAAGCTTCCCTTCGCGTGGATCATGGGATCTGTGGCTTTCTCTCGAGGCTTTCTCGGGAGACTTTCCCACGAGGCTTTCCCACAGGGCTGTCCCACATGCCACCGTGGTGTGAGTCGATCCTCAGCTTGAAAGTCGAGGCAGTGTAGGGAAAAATGGTTTCTGTGGAATGGAATGAGACATCTGGGGGAGTGTGGGAACGGTGGCACGAACCTGGAGTTCCTCTCCCGTTTCAAGTGGAGAGCGCCTCCTCTTGAGATGCGACGGAAACGCCGGGAATACTTTCCAGACCACGCAAGGAAAGGATCCCTCCTCTAGAGCTATGAGGCGGAAACGGGGCTCCTCTGCATGTGGGCGGGACTCTCGTCCTTCTTCTCGAGTGGAGTCGGGTATGACGGGGAACTTCTTGAGTTGCAGCAAGGGTGTGAAGGACCCGTGGGAAATTCCAGCGTTTAATTGTGATTAGCCTTGAGGAGCCTCATCGGAAAAGGGCCTCATCTCGCCTGGAGGGGAGAACCTAATGGATTTTCTCGAGTTGCGGCAGGTGCTCTCGACTTACGACTGGGACCTCAGGGACCCGCTCTGGTGGTCTCAGGAAAGGCCAGTCCCCATGCGAGTTGCTCGGGGGCCTCTCGGGATTCCTCTCCCGTCGATGCCGGGGCCTAAGACCTTGTGTGGAGTCGGTGCCGGAACCTGAGGATTCCTCTCCAGTGCTGACATGGATCTTGGGGTACTTCTGGAGTCTCCCCAGTGGAGTCAGTCCTCCTCTCGAGTGGGGGCATGCACGTGCGCTTTCCTCTCGAGTTGTAGCAGCACTGTCGCGCTTCCATTCGCGTGGATCAAGGGATCTGTGGCTTTCCCTCGAGGCTTTCCCACGAGGCTTTCCCACAGGGCTGTCCCACGTGCCACCGTGGTGTGAGTCGATCTTCAGATTGAAAGTCGACGCAGTGCTGGGAAAACAGGTTTCCCTGGAACGGACGGAGATATCTGGGGGACTCTGGGAATGGTTGCACGACCCTGGAGTTCCTATCGCCTTTCCTGTTGAGAGAGCCTCCTCTTGAGATGCGAAGGAAATGCCGGGAATTCTTTCCCGACCACGCAGGGAAAGGATCCCTCCCCTCGAGCTAGGAGGAGGAAACAGGGCTCCTCTGGATGTGGGCGGGATTCTCGTGCTTCCTCTCGAGTGGAGACGGGCATGTCGGGGAACTTCTTGAGTTGCGGCAAGGGTGTGAAGGACCCTTTGGAAGTTCCAGAGGTTAGGTGTAATTAGCCTCGAGACGCCTCAGTGGAAATGGGCCTCATCTCGCCTGGAGGGGAGAACCCCCTGGATTTTCTCGAGTTGCGGCAGGTGCTCTCGACTTACGACGGGGACCTCAGGGACCCGTTCTGCTGGCCTCAGGAAAGGCCAGTCCCCATGTGAGTAGCTCAGGGGCCTCTCGGGATTCCTCTCCCGTTGATGTCGGAGCCTAAGGTCTTGTGTGGAGTCGGTATGTAACCTGAGGATTCCTCTCCAGTGCTGACATAGATCTTGGTGTACTTCTGGAGTCTCCCCAGGGCAGTCAGTCCTCTACTCGAGTGGGGGCATGCACGTGCGCTTTCCTCCCGAGCTGTAGCAGCAGTGTCACGCTTCCCTTCGCGTGGATCAACGGATCTGTGGCTTTCCCTTGACGCTTTCCCAAGAGGCTTTTCCACGAGGCTTTCCACAGGGCTGTCCCACGTGCCACCGTGGTGTGAGTCGATCCTCGGCTTGAAAGTCGACAAAGTGCAGGGAAAACAGGTTTCTCTGGAATGGACTGAGACATCTGGGGGACTCTGGGAATGGTGGCAAGACCCTGGAGTTCCTCTCGCCATTTCTGTGGAGAGCACCTCCTCTTGAGATGCGAAGGGAACGCCGGGAATTCTTTCCCGACCACGCAGGGAAAGGATCCCTACTCTCGAGCTAGGAGGCGGAAACGGGTCTCTGCTGGATGTGGGCGGGAATCTCGTGCTTCCTCTCGAGTGGAGACCGGTTTGTCGAGGAACTTCTTGAGTTGCAGTAAAGGAGTGAAAGACCCTTTGGAAGTTCCAGATGTTAGATGTGATTAGCCTCCAGACTCCTCAGCGGAAACGGGCCTCATCTCGCCTGGAGGGGAGAACCTTCTGGATTTTCTCAAGTTGCGGCAGGTGCTCTCGACTTACGACTGGGACTTCAGGGACCCGCTCTGGTGGCCTCAGGAAAGGCCAGTCCCCATGCGAGATGCTCGGGGGCCTCTCGGGATTCCTCTCCCGTCGAAGCCGGGGCCTAAGACCTTGTGTGGAGTCGGTGCCGGAACCTGAGGATTCCTCTCCAGTGCTGACATGGATCTTGGGGTACGGCTGGAGTCGCCCCAGGGGAGTCAGTCCTCGTCTCAAGTTGGGGCATGCACGTGCGCTTTCCTCCCGAGATGTAGTAGCAGTGTCATGCTTCCCTTCGCGTGGATCAAGGGATCTGCAACTTTCCCTCGAGGCTTTCCCACGAGGCTTTCCCTCGAGGCATTCCCACAGGGCTGTCCCACGTGCCACCTTGGTGTGAGTCGATCCTCGGCTTGAAAGTCAAGGCAGTGCAGGGAAAACAGGTTTCCCTGGAATGGACTGAGACATCTGGGGGACTCTGGGAATGGTGGCACGACCCTGGAGTTCCTCTCGCCTTTCCTGTGGAGAGCACCTCCTCTTGAGATGCGACGGGAACGCCGGGATTTCTTTCCCGACCACGCAGGGAAATATCCCTTCTCTCGAGCTATGAGGCGGAAACGGGACTCCTCTGGATGAGGGCGGGACTCTCGTGCTTCCTCTCCAGTAGAGACGGGTATGTTGGGGAACTTCTTGAGTTGCAGCAAGGGTGTGAAGGACCCTTTGGAAAGTCAAGAGGTTAGGTGTGATTAGCCTCGAGATGCCTCAGCGGAAATGGGCCTAATCTCGCCTGGAAGGGAGAACCTCCTGGATTTTCTCGAGGTGCGGCAGGTGCTCTCGACTTACAATGGGGACCTCAGGGACCCGCTCTGGTGGCCTCAGGAAAGGCCAGTCCCCATGCGAGTTGCTCCAGGGGCCTTTCGGGATTCCTCTCCCGTCAATGACGGGGCCTAAGATATTTGAGGAGTCCGTGCCGGAACCTGAGGATTCCTCTCCAGTGCTGACATGGTCTTGGGGTACTTCTGGAGTCTCCCCAGGGGAGTCAGTCCTCGTCTCGAGTGGGGCATGCACGTGCGACTTTCCTCCCGAGCTGTAGCAGCAGTGTCACACTTCCCTTTGCGTGGATCAAGGGATCTGTGGCTTTTCCTCGAGGCTTTCCCACGAGGCTTTCCCACGAGGCTTTCACACAGGGCTGTCCCACGTGCCACCGTGGTGTGAGTGGATCCTCGGCTTGAAAGTCGAGGCAGTGCAGGGAAAACAGGTTTCCCTGGAATGGACTGAGAAATCTCTGGCACTCAGGGAATGGTGTCACGACCCTGGAGATCCCCTCGTGTTTCCTGTGGAGACCGCCTCCTCTTGAGATGCGACCGGAACGCCGGGAATTCTTTCCCGACCACGCAGGGAAAGGATTCCACCTCTCGATCTATGAGGCTGGAAACGGGGCTTCTCTGGATGTGGGCAGGACTCTCGTGCTTCCTCTCGAGTGGAGAGGGGTACGTCGGGGAACTTCTTGAGTTGCAGCAAGGGTGTGAAGGACCCTTTGGAAGTTCCAGAGGCCAGGTTGATTAGCCTCGAGACGCCTCCGCGGAAATGGGCTTCATCTCGCCTGGAGGGGAGAACCTCCTGGATTTTCTAGAGTTGCCACAGGTGCTCTCGACTTAAGACGAGGACCTCAGGGACCTGGTCTGGTGGCCTCAGGAAAGGCCAGTCCCCATGCGAGTTGCTAGGGGGCCCTTCAGGATTCCTCTCCCGTCGATGCCGGGGCCTAAGACGTTGTGTGGAGACGGTGCCGGAACCTGAGGACTCCTCTCCAGTGCTGACATGGATCTTGGGGTACTTCTGGAGTCTCCACCGGGGATTCAGTCCTCGTCTCGACTTAGGTCATGCACGTGCACTTTCCTCCCGAGCTGTAGCAGCAGTGTCATGCTTCCCTTCGCGTGGATGAAGAAATCTGTGGCTTTCATCGAGGTTTTTGCAGGAGGCTTTCCCACGAGGCTTTCCCACAGGGCTGTCCCACGTGCCACCGTGGTGTGAGTCGATCCTCGGCTGAAAGTCGAGGCAGTGCAGGGAAAACTGGTTTCCCTGGAATGGACTGAGACATCTGGGGGACTCTGTGTATGGTGGCTCGACCCTGGAGTTCCTCTCGCCTTTCCTGTGGAGAGTGCCTCCTCTTGAGATGCAATGGAAACGCCCCCCGGCGGAATTCTTTTCAACCGAACACGCATGAAAGGATCCTCCCTCGAGCTAGGAGCGCGGAAACGGGCATACCTCATAGAAAGACTCATAAGTAATCACACTTTTCACGTTTCCATTCTCTTTGTCAATAAATCGATATCATCTCTCTCATCATCTATATCTCTATCGT